>NC_091752.1:52878005-53008005 GCF_043380555.1 Nothobranchius furzeri
TTCTAGCATTTTTTAAAAGTATCCCAGGGGCACGGTAAGAGTCGGAGATGTTTAGTCTATTTAATTTCTGACTATATAAAACGATTTCTTCGGTTTTAAAGTGTGAAGTAAACTCCGACGAAGTAAAATCCAAGCCAATCCCGTTCATTTTCATGTTTACGATCCGTGTTTGTTTACCTTTTTTGACTGCCAATATGGCGTCTACTAACTGAGAGTCACGTGGAGTCCGGAGCTCTATAAAGGTAACCCAGCAGGAAGTGAGGTTATTAGTAAGTTCACCTTAAAAATAAAATCTTCCCATTTAACATTTTAATCTAGTCACTGTTCTTTATAACTTAAATACACATAAATGAATAACTTTTAATGAAACATAAAATATAAATGACATAAATGCCTTTTGAGGCGTCACAGGGAGCATTGCGTCATCGATCACGACGCATGCCGGGATGCCAGTTGCTGTGGTTTATTTTATTTTTTTCAAAATCCTTCACTAACAACTTTCAAACAAACAGCCAAACAGTTATTTGAAATAAATTTACATTTATTGCTGCTTTGTCTAAAAGTTTTAGAGCATCAACTAATCATCCTAAAATTAACTAATTTTCATTAGAAAATACATATTTTCAGAAAAGGAACTTGACCCTTTTCTCTTGCAGCAATGACTTGTGGGTAATACCCTTGCCCGAGGTCCGCATCACTGCGGACTTGGGTGAAGTGCAGATTAAGGGTCTAATGGGGGCGTGGTACACTTCTGCACTTGAGAATCGGTACCCTACGCACTCGCTCCCCTGGCCGGAAACGTGCAATTGATAGGCACAAGGGTGCAAGTGCGAGTATTGGGATTGGGTTTTGTTCTCACGGTGCAGGGGCTCGTTCCAATGCCCAGACAGAAAAAAATGCAAATGGAGTCATTGGCCCAATCTCAATACTCGCACTTCCACCCTTGCGCCCTTAAATTGCGTGATCCCGACCGGGAGTGCGAGTGCATAGGGTGTCCCAATTCACAAGTGTGGAAGTTGATCACGAACCTCTTGCACCAGCGATCCGCACTTCATCTAAGTCTGCAGCGACTTGGATGAAGTGTATTACCCACAGCCCATTGCTGTGGGGAAAAAAGGCTCAAGTTCCTTTTCTGAAAACATGTATTTTCTAATGAAATTAGTTCATTTTAGGACGATTAGTTGATGCTCTAAAACTTTTAGACAAAGCAGCAATAAAAGTAATTTTTTTTCAAATAATTGTTTGGTTGGTTGTTTGAAAGTTGTTAATAAAGGTTTTTTAAACAAAGTACCACAGCGACCAGCATCCCGGCATGCCTTGCGATCAATGACTCAATGCTCCCTGTTTCAATTTGGCTATTATTTGCACACTTGTGTACTATGCACTCGAAGCCTTCCTGCACAGTTTCTCCAAGTGCACTTTGCTAAAGACCGCAGGGTGCAGTGTGAGTATTGAGACTGTGCCATTGGCAGTGAACGGTTGGAATTAAAAATGATGACTTTTATCGTCAATGGCAGTTAATGAGTTAAAGCTCCAGGATTTTTGGCTACTCAGTTTCTGGAGTCCTAAATGAACGCCTTGGAAGCGCCGAGAAATTTTTGAGAGTTTGATGACCTTGACTGCACTAATCTCTTTTGTATCCTTTTTTATGAAAAATGAAAACACTTTTATGTGTTCAGTATCATATTTTAGATTTCTAAAGAATGAATAGGGCAGTACAAACATCTGTGTTGTAACACAGAGATGTAATTATTGCATTCGGTGGAGCAGACTCCATTTACAGTATATTTTACAGGATATTTAAGTTTTACTTATTTAGTTTTTTCTTTCATAATCTTGAAATTCATGACTATCAATGAGTCTCAATGTCCTTTAGCCCAACTCAGTGACAGTGGTTTGGTTGGACATTTTGGTTACAGTTATACATGTTTGCCTAAGGAGTCTGGGCAAATGGCTCTCAATTGCTTTTTGATAATGAAATGAAACATCTTTTAGACCCTTAGAAACCTTCTCAACTTGTGCACAAGAGGCTCAAGATGTTTCCTGAACAGTACAAACTGTCAATACTGGTAATTGAGCCGGTACAGTCTACAGTTACAAAAATTGTGAGACGAAAAAGAAGTTTGACCTCCACCGATGTCAAACATAAAGCAAGTGTGCTATCTACAGTGAGTTCCTTTATCGGTGGCACAATGAAGAGTGAGACTGAAAAGAAGTGTCCGTCTGAGTGCTGCATTGCTTCTGAGAGGGCAATTATTAGGAAGAAGAACATTACTAAATGATACGTGTGACATAAGCAATGATGAAGTTCATACCAGCAATGTGCTCTATGCTGGGTTTGGCATTTTGATTTGTGTGTGCATGCATAATGCTCTGATCACCTGATGATGACTCGACTGCCCCCCCTTCATCTGATTATGCATTAAGCTGTCTGCTGATCAGAATCACAGAGTAGACATTCACACAGATGCAAGCCCTGGAGGGAAATCAAAGCCTCATGCACCTGCAGACCCACTTTGACCCACACGCCACAGATGGGTATCTCTCCTCCCGTCACAAGCCTCCCGCCGATGTTTTCTCTCTTTTTCTTACCATAAATATCTAAGAGTTGCCCACTCTGCCCTCCACCTTGCCATGTACCTTTGATCACCACGGATGAAAGTCCAAGGCCATTAGGTTTGGGTTTTTGTATCCATGCATCTTTTGCTCCAGCTGTTTCACGCTTGAACAGGTGTGCACAAGGATGTCGGTTTGTTTTTCAAATAGCTGGGCACAGCAACCATAAACCTGTGTGTGATTTGAAGATTGCACAATATTGTTAATTATTCAGGTATTTGTCTTTTTTTGCTGTGTGATGATAGGTCAGGTGTTGAAAATCAGATCAAAATTCAATAACTAAAAGTTCTAAACTGAAAATCAAACCCTATTCCTTTCACAGAAAAATGAATGTAAACATTTTTTTTACCGTGTCCTGTCTGGCTGTGAAGCAAACCGAATTGATGTCTGAATGCTGGTGACAAGCCTTACAGATTTACTCTCAGGTGGAGCTTCAAAGTGTCTGCTTTTAACGTCACGCCTGATACTTAAAACTTTATTGTTATTGTTTTTGAATGCTTTGTAGACATGTGTTGAACATGCCCAAGCCCATACTTATGAGAGCACCATGTGAGCACCTGTGTGTGTACACGCGCTTGTTTATGTAAGGTTTCTCTATAAAAGCGTCCAATAGAGAGTGTGAGGGGCCACAGATCTGCCGCCCCCCCACTCCCCCCCCCCCCCAAAAGATGTGTAGGAGACGGGGGGAGCTCCAAGTCCTAATAAATGTAAACTAACACATAGCTTAACAGTGTCAGGCTTTGGCTACCACCATAACCAAACCAGAGACAAGCTGCCACAAATCAATTCAGTTTACTCTTTTTCATTAGTTAAACGTGGGTGGGTCTATTAAAGAGCTTTCCCATTGGTCATTTATGAAAATCACTGGTTTACCAGAGAATTTGTGGGACTTCATTAAGACACTGATTAGTTTGAGTTGTGTGCGACCACTTAATCAAATCTGTTACTTTTACCAACAGAAAGAAACGAAACAACTGCAGAAGTAATCTGTCTATTATACATTCTCCCACATGACCGTCTATTTAGAAAGTCGAAGAATTAACCCAAATAAAAGAAAAGAGAGCCAGACGCTGATAAGCTGTGGACATGTGCTGTCTCTCCTTCTGCTCCAATCAGCTTTGGTTGGTGGGAGGCCAGACCTCTGAGACCTTTAGCATGTGTGCAACATTTCTTATTGAGCGTTGAGACATATAACTGGAATCAGTATGCTGTGTAAATCTGATGCACAAATCTGTCATTAGATAATCTCAATTCCTCTCGAGTTCCATGCTTCTTGGATAAAGCACATGCTGCTTTATCCGCCGGCTATTTATTTACTGTTCTACCGTCAAACATGATCTAACTTTTCATCCTTTTACCAGATTGGTTCATTCTTCATGATCAACCTGTGCCTGGTGGTCATCGCCACCCAGTTCTCAGAAACCAAGCAGCGAGAACACCAGCTGATGCAGGAGCAAAGGGCACAGTGCCTGTCCTCCTCCACCTTGGCCAGCATGACAGAGCCAGGAGATTGTTATGAGGAGCTCTTCCAGCTCGTCTGCCATGTCCTTCGCAAGGCAAAGAGGAGATCAGCGGCTCTCTACTACACTCTGAGGGGCAAGCCCCCACCGCCTACCGGAGGCCGAGGGAACAGGAGAGGAGGGGGGAATGTGAACAGAGAGCAACATCATTACAGGCATCCAAAATGTGAGTTGGAATGTCTCGTGGATGTAATGTCTAGCACCGGTAATGCTCTGAAGTGTGTGAATGTTGGATATGAATTTAATCTTTGAAAGAGAATCAGTGAAGTTTTTACAATTATTCTCCAGAAATATCCCTCGAAATGTTGTTGAAAATGAATAAAATGATGTTGAAAAATATTTCTCACACCAAGCCATAAAAATCAGGTTTAAAATATATGGGGGTGGGTTCAATTATCTGGGCGATGCCATTTTAAACCCAATGTCTCCTTCTACAGGAGCCCGTGAGGACAAAACACATTTACTGGTTTAAAACAAGTGATAACAAAACTTTCACCATTCATGAATGTTGTTTTAAACATTTACCACATTTACCACATTCACTCATTGCCAGCTATGAAAGCGAGTCTGGTGTGCTTGTCATTTTGCTGGAAGTTGAAGGATCTGATGAAGTACTTGTTCGAAAATTGCACTCTCAGGGATTTTTGACCCTAATGGCCATTCACTGGTAAGGTCTTACTCGAATGCAAAAATACTGCTTGCCTGCAATGATTTAGGTATGTACTGCCCCCCCTATCGCCAGGGAAAATACACATTGTCACTTTAATTCATGGGCTATAAGTTTATATAATGTCATCAAATGTGTTTTTGGAGGTTCTCAGTAAAGCAGGGTATGCTGGTCGTGGTGCAATTTAAGGTTTTTTGACTTTTAAGACTTCTCCTGCATGGGACTTTGTCAATTCTAGTGGAAAGGACCCTTAATTTAAACTTTTGGTTTAGCTGAGTGCGTCATTAATGCAAGCTAACTCTTTTCTTACATTCTTTGGGGTTGTTAGACCTGTGTTGGTCTGAATCGTGCACTAGACTACTTTGTGTATATGGTTCGTACCAGAGGTGTGACCAAGTCACTGCTTTGCAAGTCACAAGTAAGTCACAAGTCTTTCCAGTCAAGTATCGAGTAGTGTCCAAGTCAAAGACAACCAAGTCCAAGTCGAGTCCAAAGTCAATGATGTGGAAGTCCAAGTCAAGTCCAAGTCCTTATCTTTGAATTTTCAAGTCATAATCAAGTCATCTGTTCAACTTTAATTTAATGACAATGATAATAAATAAATTCCAGAAATAAAGCTTCTTAAAGCTTCATTTATTTGCTCAAACAAGCAGAAAGTGCAACTGAAACTGATTATAAACAAAGTGCTGCTGCATTTAACAGTACAAGATCAAACCCAGAACGAAGAATAATTTATGATTTTTGTCCATGTCGTGCCACTTTTGTGCTAAAATGTCAAATATGCTCAAGTCATCATTAAGTCAACAGATGCAAGTCATTTTAAGTCACAAGTCATTGGCGTTCAAGTCCGAGTCAAGTTGTAAGTCTTTATAACATTTTATCAAGTCAAGTCAGAAGTCCTTAAATAATGACTCGAGTCTGACTTGAGTCCAAGTCATGTGACTCGAGTCCACGCCTCTGATTTGTACTGTCCTTTAAGAGATGATCAGTAGTTTGAGAAGAATACAAGAGGCCATTTTCGTCAAAAAAAAAAAGGAGAAAAAGTGCAGAAAACAAGGTCTCGAGCTTCAACTCGACGGACAGTTTCACACCAATTCACACTTTCTGGCATGTGACCATAACTTCTCACTTGAGGGCCAGGCCAGCAGAGACCCTGTTGACTCAGACGAGGGAGAGGAGAGGGGCTATTTGAGTTAGCTTGCTTTATCAAAGACCTAGGATGATTTAAAATATTGTGTTGAACATGTCTGTACCTAAAAACACCTTTTATCCTCTATTGGCTTTGCTCTACAGTAAAAAAAAGAGATACATGATTTGAAAAGACTTACACTTTTCTGTTGCTGTGTTCCCATAGCAAGCAAATGTCCACATCACAACAAACAGGAGCACAGCTCTCAGACACAAGCCAACTCCATCAGTCTGTCTGTCCCTGACAACCCAGAGGATTGTTCCGTCTGTGCTTTATCTTTGAAAGAAGGTACACAGACCGTAGGAGATTCAGCTAACGGTGAAGAAAGTGAAGAGGATGCTGTGAAGGAAACTGACAAAGAGAAGGATCGCCTAGAAAAGGACAGTGGACAGAGAAAGAAGAGGAGGACGTGCTTTGGACGGTGTAGAGACCTTTGGAAAGGTATGAGGAGGAAACTTTGGGGCATTGTTGAGAGCAAGTACTTCAGCCGGGGCATTATGATCGCCATTCTCATCAACACCATCAGCATGGGCATTGAGCATCACAACCAGGTAAGAAACTCAATGTTCTCATCAACTATTGTCTTTAGAGTTCATTTCATGAGGCCTCTTAGAAAACGATGCCGCCAATTTGCCGCAATGCTGAGCCGGCATCAGGGAGCCTTAGGTCGTTTATAAGTGGTCAGACCGTGGCGGTAATGTGGTGCAATCGTGTTTGCACATTAACTATCTCGTAGGAGCACATTAATAAGTCATGGCCACGAGTTAATAACTCATTCCCATGCATTAAGTATCTCGTGGCCACACATTAATAGCTTGTGGGAACGCATTAATATCTTGTGGGAATGCATTCATAAGTCGTGGCAATGACTTAGCAACATCACGCATCAAGTATTTCGTAGCCACAAGTTATTTTCTTTTCCTCAATGTCACCAGACGGGCACCGTAGGTTTGCACGGTTGTTGGTCACAGAAACTGGCTCATGGAACAGTAGAGAACGTTAGACATCGACTCACAAATTCATAATGAGTAACATTCAGATATCTGGAAAATGTAGTTTACCTGTAATTGTCTGGAAATGTTTAAACACATCCCATAATGTAATAAACAGGTCACAATTTTCCAGTATAAGGAAGTGGAAGTTTGTTTTATTTCTCTATTTTTTTACAATCTTGAATCAATCCAGATCAGATTTTTCCTAGCGGTAATTTTTTTTGGGATGCAGTATATTTTCTGACTTGTCATACACACAAGCTAAAATCAGTAGACATCTGGCCACCTACTTTGTAATTTTTCATAACCCTACGTGTAACAGCACTGTGCTATCTGGAAATAAATCGGATAGATTAAAATATAACTAAAACAGCAGTCATAAGACATGTGATTCCATGTTATTTTTTTATTTAACAAATATAGCGCTAATTTACCCAAAAGGTCAGATCATGTACAGCTCAGAAAACTGCTTGAAGCCCAAGAGCTACATCTCAGACTCTTACAAGCCTCAGTTAGCATGGTGAATGTTAAAGTTCATGACAGTTTAGTTGGAAAAAGAGCGTTTCATATTTGGAAGGGTGGCCTGGAGGAAGCCTCTTCTCTCGGTTAGGACATTTTTATCACAGCTTGGGTTTGCAAAGTTACTTATCTTTCTTTAAGTTGAACTTTTTTGTAAACAAAAGTATTTTAGAGTCAAATGTTATGTTGTTTGTTCTGTAGCTGCAGCTTGGACCAGCAATGTCTCATGGGACAGGACAATACTCCAACAAATCCATGACTTACCTCAAGTCATTGCTGAGAAAGGTGTTATAGAAGTGTGGGTCTTTTTTTTTTTTGGTCTCCATTGAATTACAACTTTGTTTTATAGATTTCCACCACATCCCTTTTACACACTTTTTGACTCCCAATACCTCAGTTAAAGCAAAAATCTGGAGTATTTTTTCAAAGTGCACCATCTAGAGGTAGGAAAAGTGTTGCAACTAAGCCCCCCTCCCTTTTTCCATGATTACAGCTACAATACCACTCGTTCGTGAACGTGCATCACTTGCGTACTGTATGTATACATTACAGGCCAAAAGTTTGGACACACCTTCTCATTCAATGCGTGTTCTTTATTTTCATGACCATTGGTAGATTCTCACTGAAGGCATCAAACCATGGACGTAATTTTCACTTTAGAAGTGGGGGGGACACGGGGGGGGGGGGGGGGGGGATCTTTACAGTATGTTCTAATGGGAAACAGGCTTCAACACAAATGGTTGTTTTCTGCTTGGTCCTAGAGCTCAACCAGTGTCAATTTAATATAGCGTAATATTGTTTTTGTATGGTAAAAAGTGCAGGGGTCAAAGCTTGACTTTGGAAAAAGTGGGGGGGACATGTCCCCCCCGCCCCCCCCCCCCCCCCCCCCCAAAATTACGTCCATGCATCAAACTATGAATGGACACATGTGGAGTTATGTACTTAACCAAAACAGGTGAAATAACTGACAACATGTTTTACATTCAAATGTCTTCAAAATAGCCACACATTGCTCTGATTACTGCTTTGCACAATCTTAGCATTCTGTTGATGAGTTTCAAGAGGAAGTCACCTGAAATGGTTTTCATCAGTCTTGAAGGACTCACATGGTCCTAAGTATTCAGACCCTTGGATCAGTATTTAGTAGAAGCACCCTTTTGAGCTATTAGAGCCACAAGTCTTCTTGGTGAAGATACAACAAGGTTCTTACACCTGGACTTGGGGATCCTCTGCCATTCCTCCTTGCAGATCCTCTCCAGTTCTGTCAGGTTGGATGGTGAACGTTGGTGGACGGCCATTTTTAGGTCTCTCCAGAGATGCTCAATTAGGTTTAAGTCAGGGCTCTGGCTGGGCCATTCAAGAGCAGTCACAGTGTTGCCGTAAAACCACTCCTTTGTTATTTTAGCTGTGTGCTTAGGGTCATTGTCATGTTGGAAGTGAAATCTTTGGCCCAGTCTGAGGTCCTGGGCACTCTGGAGAAGGTTCTTGTCCAGGATATCCCTGTACTTGGCTGCATTCCTCATTCCCTTGATTGCAACCAGTCGTTCTGTCCCTGCAGCTAAAAAAAAACCCCACAAAATAGGGCTGCTCGATTATGGCAAAAACAATAATCACGATTATTGTGACTGAAATTGAGATCTCGATTGTTTAGGATGATTTTTCAATTTACGTTGATTTTATTTGTCTTTATTCAGTCATAAAATTGCTCAGGGCACAATCAGGGCAAAAATAAATAAGAAACAAGATGATCACTAAAATAACTCCTGATTCCCAGTATAAAAAGACCAATATACTTATAGCTCATAGTCTATGACCCAAGGGCTATAGACCTTGGTTTAACTCATTTAAGTCTAACCAGTACAGACCCAAATACCAATATCTTGCAAATACTGACAGCAAGAATTATACAGTGGCATTTATAACAAATACATGCAAATTGATGTTCACTAAATTTTGTGTAACATTTATTGAGTCGTGTCAAGGTGCTGTAGGAGCGTGCACTAGCACCGTGTCCTCAGAGAGATTAGTTATTATTTATCAGCGTGAGGAACTTATTTCTACCTTATTTATAAACTATTTATTTACAGGTCCATCAGTTAATGTAATAATTGTCCCAACCACAGCTGCACCCCCACCCCCCCAACCCGGTCTCACAGCAATCAGGGGCAAGCTGCACGTGTGTTTAGCGTGCCGCATGCGCACATTTAGCTGTTTTTAGTGGCTCAGGAGCCCGCAGGTGCGGTGTGTGTCACTCGCTCTGGTTAC
The DNA here is from genome assembly GCF_043380555.1 of Nothobranchius furzeri. NCBI lineage: Eukaryota > Metazoa > Chordata > Actinopteri > Cyprinodontiformes > Nothobranchiidae > Nothobranchius > Nothobranchius furzeri. The sequence goes on from NC_091752.1 coordinate 52,887,774, forward strand.
ATCAACAAGGAGCCGGCTCCGAGATCTGTTTCTTTAGCGACTGACACATCACTACATCATTCCCTTTCCTAATGTCCTGAAGAACGGTCCGGAGCACAGGCGGAGTGTTTAGCTAACCTGCAGGAAATGTCAACGACAGTTATCCAGAAAGTAGCTAAGGGTTACCAGAGATGTTTCTGAGGCGTTCGCTAGGTACTTTTAAGATTTAAAAAGTCAAGAAGGGGATCTGAAAAGCTGATGAAAATAGCGTCAAAGTCGCCAAGTTGGCAACACTGTGGAGGAGCGCTTCATTTGCAACTCAGGGCAGCGCAAGCGGGAGGAGCAAATAATCGGCTTGTTTTGTTTTTATAATCGTTCAAAACTCAGGTCGTAATTGTGATTAAAATTCGATTAATTGAGCAGCCCTACCACAACAGCATGATGCTTCACCCTCTATCTTCACCATGGAGACTTTTCTGGACAAGTGATGAGCAGTGCCACACTTACCTTACAATTTATGCCAAAATGTTCTATCTTGGTCTCATCAGACCATCAGATAAGAAAATCTTATTTCTCCCAGTCTCGGGGTTCTTCAGGTGTCTTTAAGCAAGCCCAATGCGAGCTTTCATGTGTCTTGCACTTAAGAGCAAGGGCGTCAGTTTGTTGTCAGAATTGCTGGGGACGATAACCATTCACTTGAGTGGGGCTTAAAATTGCTGGGGACAATAAAGTAGGCTAGCACAGGGGTCGGCAACCTGCGGCTCTGTAGCCGCATGCGGCTCCTCCATCCATCTGATGCAGCTCTCTGTGCTTATAAAATAATGAATGGATATTTAAATAAAATGCTTTATATTTTACTGCATTAATTTTACATCTGTATGCCAATTCTAAATGTAAAGATTGTCTGCGTAAACCTGAACAGGTCCAACCCGGTCTTACTGTGAGACCGGGTTGACGCGTCACGCTTGTGCGTAATCATATGCGCTTCTGAGCTGCTTTCTGACCTTCCCCACCTACAAAGTTTAATTACAACAATCAAACGTGACAGAGCCTGGATTTGTATTTTGAACAGTCTAAACATGTTTTAAAAAGAATCGTATGACAAAAGTGGCACCTGCTCAGTAAAATATTATTGAAGGCAGAGACGGGCTACAGCTTCTGGATCCACTTTATTTAATCGTTTTATTGATTATCTTTTTATGAAAGATAACTTTGACGTACACGAGCGACCAGGCGCGTTGCAAGCTTTTCAAAAGTGTGGGGGATGTTGTCTGTGCCTAAAATAATTATGTTATTCATCTTGTTAGTTTAATTTCCATAATAGCGGAGCAGGTGCGAATTTTAGACGCGTCACGCATGTCTCCGTTTTAAACATGTTTAAACTGTTCAGAATACAAATCCAGGCTCTGTCTCATTAGATTGGTGCAACTAAAGTTTGTACTGAATGAAACTACATTAAACCATGTTGAAAAGAAACTGATCCGATTAAATCGTTTCCCCCTTACAGTCACGGACTACAGTGCAGTGTGCGTGGCTCTGGGGTTAATCAGGTTTAATTGTTTCTCTTTGCAACAATCTTCACAAGAAGGCAAAAGAGTTAAATGACAGGTTACAGATATTTCCATTTGACTGTTTATTTTGACGGATAAACTCAAGGATGTTGGTTGATTTCCTCCCACTGAAGCGGTCTGGAAACCCGGTCTCTCTGAGGGATGTGTCACTTGGAAAAATGTTATTTTTATGAAATTATGAAAGTTTGGCTGAATAGTGCTTGTTCCTGTCTCCAATATGGAGACACATGATGCATCCAGTCGCCTCTTCAGCTCAGAAAGCACCTGTAGAGACATTTGATCACGCACAAAGTTCATGTGGAGCAGAAGCGGTCGGGCCACGGCAGGTGACATGTTCCTAGCCTACATGAAGTGAAATTGTTTAATTGTAACATTAATATGTTACTGGACACGCTGGTCTGGTTGGTTAGACCAGTGTTTGAAGTGGAAAACACACACACACACACACACACACACACACACACACACACACCAATTAAAATAATGCTGATAGCGTGGACTAGAAGCCAGGTGATGGTTTAAGTGTTTGAATGATGATCAGGCTGCTGTAAAATGTAATCTCCATCCACATCCAGACACAATTATCCTCTATTCTTTCTCTAGTTGCTCTGCTCTTGTCTGGGCTGACAGCTGACGGAGCGCGCGGTGCGCCTAGTGGCTGTGATGCACATTTTACGCATTTGGAGAGGTGGGCTGGATGCTTTGCTTTCACTGGAAGATGGTCCACTTAACGCACGGGTGTAGACTACATATTAATGACAAATGAATGAAAATTAAATTGGGAGTTTTTACTTCATATTTTAGAAATAAAAATGACGGGGGAAAACATTCATGACGTCTTTTTAAACGAAATTTTCTAGCGCGACCTGCCTGATTCACTTAAGTCTCTGCTTATTAAGGTCCGTCCAGAATTACCGTGGCCCACCCAAAAATGAAAACCTGGCGCTGCGCCTGTTATAAACCTCTGCAAATTATTGTTCTTCACTTGATCAAACTCAGACTTTGTACAGCTAATGTCAAGATGTAAAATTATGAATTCAGTCGAGCTCTTCCGTCCCTCCCTCTCCTGCTCTCCTTGAACCCGACATCGGCTGTCAGAATAGGGGAGGTGAAGAAGGAGATGAGGCAAACAGAGTGAGTGCGACCTAAAGAAACCAGACTGGAGTGGAGGTGAGCAAAACAGCTGGAAAAGTGTGGGTGTTGCATCCCCCACGGGTGCGACGCCCATGGTACCGGCTGCTGTCACCTGGTTGTGAGCAGCTCTCTGCTGTCTGAGGGTAGGCCCCGCCCACAACGCTGCGCTGCTGTGGCTCCCAGTGTTTTCATTACTGTGGGAAATGGGTAATAATGGCTCTTTGATGGGAACAGGTTGCCGACCCCTGGTATGAGATCTGAGCTGGTAAAACAAAAATCCTCATCAGCAGGATTTTTTGAAAGTGGGGGGGACACAGCTGCCAATCACAAATTTTGCCGGGGACATGTCCCCGGCGTCCCCGGTTAAAATGACGCCTATGCTTAAGAGAGACTTCTGATGGTCCATAAAGCCCTGACTGGTGGAGGGCTGCAATGATGGTTGACTTTCTACAACTTTTTCTCATCTCCTGACTGCATCTCTGGAGCTCAGCCACAATGATCTTTGGGTTCTTCTCTACTTCTCTCACCAAGGCTCTTCTCCCCAGGTAGCTCAGTTTGGCTGGACGGCCTGTTCTAAGAGTTCTGGTCATGCCAAACGTCTTCCATTTAAGGATTATGGAGGCCGCTGTTCTCTTAGGAACCTTTAGTGCAGCAGAGATGGCTTTGTAACCTTGGCCAGATCTGTGCCTTGCCACAATTCTGTCCCTGAGCTCTTCAGGCAGTTCCTTTGACCTCATGGTTCTCATTTGCTCTGACATCCATCATAAACTGTAAGATCTTATATAAACATGTGTGTGACTGTCCTAATCAAGTCCAGTCAGTATAATCAAACACAGCTGGTCTCCAGTGAAGGTGCAGGACCATCTCAAGGATGATCAAAGAAATGGAAAGCACCTGAGTTAAATACATGAGTGTCACAGCAAAGGGTCTGAATACTAAGGACCATGTGATGTTTCAGTTTGTCTTTTTTAATAAATCCGCCAAAGTTTCTAACATTCTGTCAACATGGGGTGTTGTGTGTACATTAATGATGGGAAAATGAGTTAAATTGATTTCAGCAAACGGCTGCAATGTAACATGGGTGAAAAATCGACAGGGTCTGAATATTTTCCGTACCCACTGTAAACATTATTCTCCTCACTCTTTTCTTTTGTTCTGCCTTCATAATGTTCTGAACGCCAGGCCTACTGAGAGTCTATTTGACTTAGTCCTTTATTGATACAGAGAGCTTGTTACTTTTCAGAATGACTGTGCAGAGTGATGATACGCACGCTCCAGATTCAGTTTTTGACCCGTTACATTTGGTTTTATTGCAGCGTGTTTTTTCTATGAGACAGTATTGCTATTTATTTGTGTGATCACTCAGAAAGCTGTGAACCAGCAGAGAGACTGATTGTTTTGGAGCACTGCAGTCAATTAGATTGGCATACAGTACCACAGTGTCAACAGAGTGTGTTGGCGTGATCGCTTCCTGCTCCCCTCTCACTCCAGCAAAATTCACATGAAAGAAATATAATGGCAGATGAAATTCTCACAGATGAGCGTGGGAGTGGAGCATGAGTGCCACGCGTTTTCCTTTCAGAGGTATAAACATTTAGCCTAGCAGCAGAGAAAACAGAACTGGCTCTTTAACACTGGCCAGGCGCCTCCGAAGCAGGCGAGGCAGGTGTCTGCGAGCGAGAGTGGGACACGCCTGCCAAGAATTCACGTTCAAGCAGAATTCTTTTTGTCCAATCAGTGCGAGCCCAAAGTCTTTTTTTTTTTTTGCTGCGATAATGCACCAACAGAAACACATGCAGGCAAAGCCTCACAAGCTGTTACATAAGACAGCTCATTTCCCTCCCTCAGAATACGCCATTCTTTCTCATTTTATTTCTGTCTCACTTTCTCTATTTTCTCCATTAAACCCCTTTGTGCACCATTCCTTTGCAATTCCCCCACTCATCCCTTTGTTCCTCATTGTCTTCCTTCCTGCTATCCTTCCTTCCTTACCCCAAGAGGCTCATCTACTCTCTGAATCTGTTTTTACATCCCACAGTTTAACACCCCCCTCCACACCCGCCTCCCCATTTCTCCCTCTGTCATCCACCCAGTCACTCTCTGACAGTGTACAGAGTAGTTGCTTTCTCTTCCTCTCATCTCCGAAGACTAAAAATAAACGAGTGGAAGGTGGGGGAGAGATCGGCGGTGCAATGGCAGTTACACAGCAGTTTTCTTACCACCGTTTTGGCTGCTTGCATATCAAAATATGTTTGTATGCAGAAACACACATTGGATTTTGTGGGCACACACTATTTTAGTTTATTTGGGCTTTCTACCTTTAATGTTTCCACAAAAAGAGAAAAAAATACTGAAAATGTGTGAAATATTAAATTAAAAGAAACTGAGAATGCCAAAAATCCCAGTCAGTTCAACAGGAATGAAGAATATAACATTTAAAGTTGTAATTTACATTAATTTTCTTGTGTATTTTTACTCATATCAATATAAAAAATAATCATCTTTTTATTATTTGACTTAATAATCTGAGTAGTTGATTATTGTATGTGCCTGGAACTTTCACAGAACTATTTTTCTAATTGTTCATGTTTTTTTTTTCTAAATTCACACGATTTTAAACTGTAGAAAACACATAATGATATGAATTTAATAAGTTATAAAAACCCAATGGTCAAAATCATATTTATGAAGTTGTTTGCACTAAATCCCTCTCACGTATAAGCAGTTTTTATTTCAACATTTCCAGTACCTCCCATAATGAGCCATTATGTTAAACCATGCCCACCCCTCCCCCGCTCAGGCTACTATAAGATGAGAAGCTCTAATATCTGGGAGGAGCTCAGAGTAGAATCATTGCTCCTCCAGGAGCAGCTCTCTCATACACTTGCCACTATAAAATATTCCCCCATTTGTGACATCACAAACTGGAATTTGTTTTAACAGCTTGTTGTAATTCCTAAACACAAACACGGACTGAAAATGGATGGAAAGATTTTTGATTTCACATTTTCACAAATTGATGCAAAAGGTGAGTTTTGTGTAATATGTCCCCTTTAATTATGAACAAACATTTTTTAATTTGATATGACCAAAACGTGCAAATTCTATTTACAAAATAGTGTTTTTAAGATTGCCACATCACCTTGTAGGGTTGTCACATGTCATGTCAATACATAAAGTTGTCTTCGGCAGTGAAATCTGATGTAAATATTCTAAGCATAGAGGACATAAATGCTGATCATATCACCCTAACCCTAATCCAAACTCCCCTTGGATAGATATACCAACGGGGGATCTGCAACACGACGGCTTTTATCTATTAACTTTTGTAATGCCAGACTTCTAATATATGAAACTTTAATCCTCTCCCGCAGTAACAAACATTTCCTGTCTGGCTGGCAATGAATCTTGGGAAAGGACATGAAGGATGCACCAGATACGTCCTTCAAATCTGGAGAAAAGCCTTGTCGCTTCACTGTATCATAATGCACCCTTAGAAGGGTGCACACTCTGAATTTGGACTTACCTCCTGTCTCGCATTAATTCAACATTAGCTGAATAATTTAATGATTGAGTAGGCTGGACGATAATTCAATTGTTCAATATCTGTCAATAGACCTGTGGGTCGATAAAACTTCAATAAAAAAGTTTCCTATTTTCAATATAACATTTTTTCATTATAACCTATCAGGTAGCAGCATACTAGACTCACTACTTACTCCTAATCAATCAAAACCGCAGACTCGGCACGCTACATCACCAGGCCCTCCTCTCTCAAACCAAAACAGAGCATGAGGCAGCAAGATGTCTCAGCGAGAAGAGGCAGAGAAAGAATAAAAATGCCAAAAATAAAATGGCCAGGGCTGCACGTACAAAAGCACGTAAACATTTTTTTTGTTGATATACTATTTTTTTATGTCATCCAGCCCAAGTTTGAGCACAAGATTCATTCAAATTGTAGGAGACGTGTGTCAGCCCTAAGGCTTCGCATAAAGAAAAACGATTTAGAAATTTCAGTTTAGACTTTTTCATTTTTATCCTAAAAAATTAGTAATTTACAGGTTTAAACTATAAAAAATATGTTAAAAAAACACTACAAGCCATTATTACCATCCCACAGAAGCCCTCCGGAGAAGCTCTGAGCTATCCCTTTAGCAGAATTCATAACCTCTGCTGGATGTAGTCTACAGCGGCTCATTAAAGAAATGAACTCACGAGTCTCTGACATCGACTTCTTCTCAATAGTGCGATGATTTATGAAGTTTCTCCTAGACTGCATCTCACCAGGTTGTTCATTCATATCAAAGCAACATGATGCTGACTGAGTGTTTGCGTGGAAGAACGAGAGGACCAAACCTCTGTTGGACATAAAAACTTTGGGGAGATTAGAAAGTTTACGGGAGAGGACGGTGGGGGAATAACCATGGAACGACGGGTAATGGTCGAGAAGACAGAACGAATAATGCTAGATGAGGGAGTGATGATGGCGTTTTGTCAGAGTTACACTCAGATAGCCAGAGTTGTGACAGGTTTGTCAATAACAAAACATCACTCGTCCTTTGTCAGAGCTTTAGGACGTGTTCTAGATCTGTTTTTAATTTCCTGCTTCTTATTGTAGGATTAAAACCAGTTCTTAGATTAACAGATAACTTTTGTCTCCAGCCCCCCCCCCCCCCCCAACCCTCCCACGCCCCCCTTCTAACATTGCCCACTGTCTTCTCATCTCTTCTTCTCCTGTTGTTCCTCTGATTGACATGACGGTATTGACTGGGATGAGATGGGTCAGCCTGATAATGAGACTCGGAAAAAGACGGAGAGGAAAGAAAAGGCGGGTTGGAGAACTGAGGGAAATGGAGATAGATTGGAAGCAGAAGCGGATTAGAGGAGGGGAGGGGGCTGGAAATGTTGTTTTCTCTGACATGGTTCACTAACTTTGGCAGCGCATGCTGGCTATTTTTCTCTTGGCTTTGAAATGGAAACCAACAGGAGGAAAAGTGGGGTATCAGTGAAAGCATCTGATCCATCCATCCATCCATCCATCCGTCTGTCCATCCATCCATCCATCCATCCATATTCATCTGCTTATCCAGAGTCGGGTCGCGGGGGCAGTAGCCTACGGCGAGAGGCCCAGACTTCCCTCTCCCCAGCCACTTGGGCCAGCTCCTCCGGGGGAGTCCCAAGGCGTTCCCTGGCCAAGTGAGAGACATAGTCCCTCCACCGTGTCCTGGGTCTTCCTTTTAGGTCTCCTCCCGGTTGGACGTGCCCAGAAAACCTCACCAGGGAGGTGTTCAAGAGGCATCCTGACCAGATGCCCGAGCCACCTCAACTGGCTCCTCTCGATGTGGAGGAGCAGCGGGTCTACTCCGAGCCCCTCTCGAATGACCGAGCTTCTCACCCTATCTCTAAGGGAGAGCCCAGCCACTCTTCGGAGGAAACTCATTTTGTCCGCTTGTATCCGCGATCTCGTTCTTTCGGTCACTACCCAAAGCTCATGACCATAGGTGAGGTTAGGAATGTAGATCGACCGGTAAATCGAGAGCTTCGCCTTCTGAGTCAGCTCTCTCTTCACCACGACAGACCGGTACAAAGCCTGCATCACTGCAGATGCAGCACCGATCCGCCTGTCGATCTCCCGTTCCAGTTTTCCCTCACTCGTGAACAAGACCCCAAGATACTCAAACTCCTCCTCTTGGAGCAGGACCTCATCCCTGACCCGGAGAAGGCATTCTACCCTTTTCCGAATCCATATTGTGCAAACACAACATTCATACAGAAAGCACACTTGAATAAAGCCTGTCTTATCATGCAGAGGCACATACGAATAGACCTAAACCCAGAAGTGACTTGTGAGTGTGCGTTTCTGTTTTATGCACTCTGCTGCTTCTATATGTATGCAGTTTGAAGCCAAGTGCCAGATAGCAGCTCTTCTGTTCTCCTCATGTTTCATATGCAACACAGATGAAACGCACTCTCCGAGCTCATTTCCTTTCATTCCTGCTGATGTGTTTCATATCATAACATGTGCTAGAAAACATTTTTCTACCCCACCCCTCTCTCTTCTGTTCTTCTCCTTTGATTGTTGTGAAAATATCCTTCATTTGCTTTTCCAGGTGGAGACGGATTCTCATCCACTAATTGGCAGTTTGAGTGGCAGAGTGTTTTCAGCTCAGAGATGGGATGCATCACAATTGTCTGTTTTATTTTTATTGATTTTTTTATCCTCTGTGGTTTCTGCAACGTTTGCAGCAGATCTATTTGTAAGACATTTAACCCTCATTGTGTTGTTTTCACAGTCAGTTTTAACCTGGAGTTCTTTGAGTTCAGACATTCGTCAAAGAGAGGTTTGGATCATTTTGCTGTGTAAATCTTTAAAACAATGACCAAATTATGATTATTGAGGAACTGATGGCTGGTACCAGTGAAGCTTGAACTGGCATCAGTTGGTCTCATTGTAAAATTGTTTCAGCAGAAAGAAACATGGCTAACCCCTCGTTTTTACAGCATGTGGAACGCAAGGCCGGATTAACCATATGGGCAACTGGGCAATTGCCCAGGGCCCACGAACTCTAAAGGGCCCAGGGCAGCAAGGGCACGAGCAAAATACTGTATCTGTAATCTCCCGCTTTATATTAAACTAGGGTGACCGTACGTCCTGTTTTCCCTGGACATGTCCACTTTTCACTCTCTGTCCGGGCGTCCGGACTGGGGGTTCTTGTATTGATGAAAATGTCCGGCTTTTCATCCAGGAGCAGGGATCGATTTATGGGGGAGCTGTATATCCTACACATCCAGGGGAGCCGGAAAAAAGTTTTATTACATCATTCATGGACTCTTCTGAGCAGAGAGCACATATAGCGCTAATTGTTGTTGCGCAGCGCTCCAGGCTGCTGCTTCCAGCGCACGGCCCATTCTCAAAGTGGCGCAACCAAAAAACTATAATTAGCACACAATCGTTCATGTCCGCACATGTTCTCTATTTTCTGTCTTGTTTACGCCTGAAGCGCTCTGCTACTGCGGAGCTCATCACCTGTGCTGCGGTGATTTCACCTCACTGACGCAGCATCGAAACGCGCTCTCCGCTTTGCGGTCAGGAGATCCCTTTGATCTGCTCAAAAGTAACTTGTGAGGTGAAAAAGTAAGAATCCAGGCAGCAGTTTTTCTGGAGAGTTTAGAGGAGATGCAGGAAGATGAGAGACAGACAGGACAGGAAATAGTTAAATAAAAACAAGAAAACAAAACAAAGTGTTGAAAAGTAAAATGTAGGTAGATTTATCTCCACTACACGTTTTTACCTGTATAAAACAATAAGTTATACACATGTCATATTTATACATCTGATACAATTCAAAACTCAGTCACACACCCAGGGCCGTTTCAAGACATTTTGGGGGCCAAGGCAAAATGACCCCCCACCCCCCTCCCCAGAAGCATCTGTGTAATCCATACCCTCTCCAGGAGTGTTAGTTATACAGTGTTTATAAAAGCTCCTCAGACATCGCTGACATGTTCTAATATTATCAGATGAAAAACTAAATTATCAGACACGCTGTCTCATCTGCTTCTTTTATAAACTTGCAAAAAGTAACAAAACCATTTGAAAGCCACTATTTGTGGATTATCTGAAAGTTTCCATGGAGTCTGTGACAAATTATTTTTTCAGTGGCCCTATCGTCTAATCTCACAGCTGAAACAAGCATCCTTAATAATCTGTGCACAGAAAGTTTACCGATGCTGTAGTAAAACAAAAGGTATAATTATTTATTATTAATAAAACCTTGTTGCAGCACTAAAGCAGAAAAATGAGATTTTGCAATAAATATGCTAAATATTTACATATGAATTGTTTTAGAGCCCTTTTATTGGCAGAATCTGATATTAATTTTAGTTCTTACAAAAAAATGGGTCCCAACGTGGTTTGTGTGGCTTTACCATAGTGTGACGTCATAGGCACAGATCCCCTGTCCTCTTTTTGGAAATGGAAATATGATCACCCTATATTCAACAAACTGTCCACCCGGGCTTTTGCGCTGCACAGAGACGCTTCGCTGCCTATGACTTTGAACATCAGTTGAGAGCAGTTGAGAGTCAGTCTCATGCAGACTGACCAATGAAGAGAGGGCCTCAAGTTAAGACCCTCTCCTCATTGGTCAGTCCACACGAGGTGGGTCAAAGGTTACCCTGAGCGGGTTACGTGATGTCAGGCATTTAAGTATTGAGTATATTTACTGCATATTACAGTAAAATATTCTGTATGTGACCACATTATGGTGATCCTTGGGTCGTGATGATGGGGCCCTTGAATATTGTTGCCCAGGGCACAACAAAGTGTTAATCTGGCCCTGGTGGAACGGGTTTGGTCCAGAATGCATACGGCTTTCACAAAGACCAAAAAACACAGAGACCAATCAGAGCATTCTCGCCAGCTGCTGTGCGCTGTGGCTCCATATCTGGAGCTCCAGGCTGTTTCCACAAGGATCCTATCGTTTCTGAATACCAGAAGCAGATTTTCGCAAAGTTAAAGAAATTAGATGAACCAGACGAGAAGCCAGATGTGTGTCAGCAAGGTGTAATCTGTATATTTCAAAATAAAGCCTGTGTTTTTTTTTTTTTTTTACCGGCCTATAAAATCAATGTATGATATATCTTTAAATGTATTGTGTTTAATTTCTAGTTACTTAGAGCTCCTGCGGGGGCAAACTATGTTCAGTAAATGAACTGCAGTCGGTGTGAATGGCAGTCAGTCCAGAAGCTGTACAGCAACCAGCCCTGTCCGTTCAGCGCTCGGTGTAAATTAAACGTTATTCAGGAACTCCTGAGTCATCTGTACAAAGCTGTCATGTTGTGATGACCTGGATAGGTAATAGTTGTTTCTGTGAAACATCACATCGAGCGGCATGTATGATTTAAACCAAGGATGGAATCTTTTAGTTTGCTTTGGGAAATGTTATAATTAAATTATTCAATCAACTTTTTCATCCCCACTGGTAAATAATCACCTGATTCCATGTAGTAAACGCGCACATCTGCAGCAATAGCTGTAAGTTTTGACCTTGTTCTGGAATCACAGCTGTTAATAAATGACCAAAGTTACTCTAAAGGACCAAACTAATAATTGCCTTTTCTGATTCCTGTCTCCTGTTTCCCCACCAAGCCTGAGGAGCTGACCAATGTTCTGGAGATCTGTAACATCGTCTTCACCAGCATGTTCACCCTGGAGATGATACTTAAGCTCACCGCTTTTGGCTTCTTTGAATATCTGAGGAACCCCTACAACATCTTTGATGGAATCATTGTCATCATCAGGTTTTTTTTTTTTTACTTGACTTTTATTACTTTAAATTTCTGCTGTTGCTATTTATTTTGCTATTGTCCCGGTTGGTTACGTAACACCAATACCCATCATTTGTTTTCGTCAGTCACAAAGAACATTTATTATTTTTATAACTTTCTTCTTCTCTATAAAACCTAAAATGTTTTCCAAACAGCAGTCTTCCTAGAACCAATAATGTTACTCTTACCAGCTAACAGAAGTTAAAATAATATAAAATAGTTCGTCCTAAAATGATTTTGGAGATATTTTAAATGTTGACTGTGTGTAGGACTAATATCTATGTGGAATAATGAGGAATTATATTATTTCCACCAGTTATCACCACCAAGTTTAACAATTTCACCACATCCTCCATTATGTCTCTGTGTGCATGTAACTACCCGTTGGATAACCCACAACCCAGTGTGTGTGAGATCATCGGCCAGGCAGATGGCGGTCTGTCAGTGCTCAGGACGTTCAGGCTGTTGAGGGTCATTAAGCTGGTGAGGTTCATGCCTGCACTGAGACGGCAGCTTGTGGTGCTGATGAAGACCATGGACAACGTGGCCACCTTCTGCATGCTGCTTATGCTCTTTATCTTCATATTCAGGTAACGCCATGTTCCCAGGTAGCATACAGTAGAGAGAAAATCCATTAACATGGTACAGAGATAGGATGAAATTAAATACAGAGAACAGGACGAGTTTATGTGTGTCTTTGTTGTTTTATCTGGAGATAAATGGTTTTTGTCATTAAACATTTAGTTAAACTGGAACTGGTTACCGTTAGTTTACCGTTGTGCATTAAGCTCTAATTAATACTTTGATCTCTGAGCGTATTTTCTAGAATTACCCCGACTCACACGTTTACCCCTCATCCTGGCCTTTCATTCAAAGTCACAAAGAGGAAGGCTTAAAACTACAGATGCTCGATGTTATCAGTCTACCATTAATATCGGCTGAAATTGGCATTAAAATTCAATATCAGAAATTATTGGAACCAGTTTTCAGACTTTTACAGTTGTTCATATTTTGTCTCAGACGGTTGCATCTCCGTGAGATACTGGCTTAAAGTGAACATTATAGTAATTTTGATATTAAGCTGTTATGTTTTTGTGTTTTTTTTAATAAATTTATGCCATCATTCAACTAAATTCTACAAAGCTTTTGGTGCCAGAAAAAGTCATTCTGAAAAAATGACATTTGTGAGCATAACATTAACTCATTCGCTGCCAGCCGTTTCCTGATCGGTAAAGCCCTTCGCTGCCAGCATTTCTCACCATTTTTACTGTTTTTTTTAAGAGCCACAGAACGTTGCGTGCTAGGATGATGTCGACGCCAAAACAACCAAAACAAAGAGTAGACTCAGCTCTTACATCAAGAAGAATCCGTGCTTTTTGAGTGTTTTTCCGGTTCGCACCTCACTTTTTTTACAGCAGCGGCCCAAAACGATCTCCCAACACATGGCTTTTCTGCTTCCTGATCACGTGACGTGTGATGTATATGGATGAAGATCGGCTTTAGATCTGAGATGTTTGTCCTCCCGGTGTAGGGGCTCGTTCCGATGCCCACACAGTGAAAAAATGCGAGTGATCATTTTAGTCGTCAATGGCAGTGAATTAGTTAAATGGGATATTAAGTGAAATGTATCCTGTTGTCATATTTTCCAGAGTTAGATCGGTGGGAAAAAGCATTTTATAACCAGCCCAGTCATTCTCCTAATCTGGCAGTATTCTGTTAGAGTTAGCTTAGCATAAACAATGTAAGTGAATGGTAACAGCTAGCATTTCATTTGGAAAAAATACTAAAAAAAATCACTCCGTATTGATCCTAATTTTACTTGGTGACCTAAATAATCATTGTGACTGCAATTGGACATAAAACGAAACATGAAGAAATGACAGGAACTGATTTAGATGTAGGATGATATTGCTACAAAACATGGATGTAAGCTACTGCTACAAGGCTCTAAAGATACCTGCTACTGTGATTCCCTCAAAAGTCATGTAAAATTCATGCCTTTCATGTGCTCTGCCATTTTTAGTGCAACTCACTACATTGTTCTTTCAAAAAACTGGCAAAGGATAAAATAAGCTCTTTTTGACCTTTGTATGATGAAGAATCACAAAAAATGAAAACACAGAACGGACATCACAAAGATGCACCAAGCATAATACATAGTCTTTATGTTGGGGTGAGTTAGAGTTGTCTCAATAGACTTTAGTTAGTCCAAAAAGCTGTGGCTCGTTTGCTTACTGGCTCTCGCAGGCATGAGCATGTCACCCCGGTGTTGGATTCTCTGCACTGGATTCCAGTTGCTTTTAGAGTTTATTTTAAAATACGGGTGTTGGCGTACACATTGTTGAATGGACTGGCTCCTTCCTATCTATCGGACAAGCTCGTGCCGTATGAGCCAAATCACCAGTTGAAGAAGAAGAAAAGATATTTTCTCTAGTGCCTCTCAAGATAAAAATCACGAGTCGCTTCACAAAAACAAAAATTAAAAATATAAAAAATTATTTTGAAAATGATTAAAAATATGTTTCAAATTAGAAAAATAGACTATTGTGATTAAAAAATGTAAAGAGAGAGAGAGAGAGAGTTCATAGGAAAGAGGGAAATCAGTGAATCCTGAAGAAGGTGGTAGGTGGGGAGAGCAGAATAAGGAGAGAGTGGTGAAGAAGGTCATACAAAAGCCAGCTTGAACAAGTGAGTCTTCAGCTGCTTTTTAAAGGAGACCACTGAGTGTCGGCTGACCGGCAGCAGTTGGTGGTTCCAAGAACGAGGCTAAAGCTAAGAGGAGATAGGTCCTTTTCCACTGCCGCGCCTGGACTTTGGAACCAGCTTCCAGGCAATATTAGACAGGCATCTTCTCTGGTCGTTTTTAAGTCGCTCCTCAAGAGTCACCGTTATTCCCTGGCTTTTAACACTGACTGATTATTCGTATCCATTCCTGCCTTTAAGCAGTGTTATGTTTTATTTATTTTACAATGGTTTTGTATGTTTGAATATAATATCCATGTTTTACAGTTTTTAATTATGTCGGTGTGTTTTCATCTGTGTGAAGCACTTTGGTCAACAGTGTATAAAGTGATAGACAAATAAAGGCGGATTGCATTGGATTGGATTAGCCTGATAGTCACCCATTTGTGTATATGGAAGTAGGTGTCTTTTTGAATTTGAATTATTGAAATGCTAGCTTGTTACCATTCACTCGCATTGTTTATGCTAAGCTAAAGCTAACCAAATTCTGCCAGATTAGGGAATGACTGGGCTGGCTACAGGGTGCTTTTTCCCATTCATCTAACTTTCGGGAATATTGGCAACAGATTGAATTTCACTAAGCGGTGAAATATCCCTTTAATGCTTGCAGTAAAAATGCTTTATTAATCCAAAATGTAAACTTTTTGGGATATTACTTACAGTCTGAAAACAATCGCTGGTTGTTTTTATGTGATTTCAGCTGTGATTACTGAACATGTTTACGGTTTTTCAGTATCCTGGGAATGCACATATTTGGCTGTAAGTTCAGTTTGAAGACTGAGGCAGGAGACACAGTTCCCGACAGAAAGAACTTTGACTCCTTGCTTTGGGCAATCGTCACAGTCTTTCAGGTAACGACATAAACCCACTTTAGGGATATGCTGAAGATGTTGCCTTTCTGTTAAACCAACAAACAAAATGTTCTCCACTCTGTGCGGGTCGTAGATTCTCACTCAGGAGGACTGGAACATGGTTCTGTACAATGGCATGGCGTCCACCTCTCCCTTCGCTGCTCTCTACTTTGTGGCCCTCATGACGTTTGGAAACTATGTGCTCTTCAACTTACTGGTTGCCATCCTGGTTGAAGGTTTCCAAGCTGAGGTGTGCACTGAAAATGTGTCAAGAAGATGTCCACCTTTTCCTGCAATGTGCTCTTTTATTTTTATTCTCTGTGCATGGACGTGTTTTAGAGGAGTGTGTGTAAACCAGGTGGCACTGGTCCTCCAGATAATTCTGTAATAAGAGGAGGAAAAGAGTGGCAGTTCCTGCTTAAGTTATCTTGTAATTGCTCACTTTTTTCCTTCTCTGACTCTTTTTAATTTGTCCTGATGCCACCGTCTCTCACTCTCACCCATTTCGTTTTCTCTTGCTGTCACTCAAACAGGGTGATGCAAACCGCTCTTACTCGGACGATGACAGGTCTTCTTGTAATTTTGACGAGAATGATAAGCAGAAGGACCCCCTGCACCTCTCAGGTATAAAAGCTTTGCAGGATTTTTGCTGCAGAATAAAGACTGCCACTTTTCAACGACGTACTCTAAATACTTCAGAATATCAAATATATCATTTCACTACAAAAGACAGTATTTTGCATAAATCTCTAAACCAACCAGACCGAGCAATTTAGTATGTTCATGTTCCTATTTGCCTCCATTTCTGCGTTATTTTAATCAGAACATTTTAATCTGTCATTTTCCATCTAAAGCTTCAGAGGAACAAACATTTTCACAGCTAATCTTATTAAGCTCTTTTTACCAAGCTGTACTATGAGCCCAACAAACTTTATGTAATTCATGTTGTGTGTAACTTTCTCATCTGCTGTGGTGGCAGAATTAAACACTCAGAATCAGCCCAACTTCTGCAGCACGGAGCAGCGTTCAGCCACTCACCAGGGAGGTGTCTGATGAGGTCTGATCACTGTTCTCCTCAGCTCAAAATGCATCTTTTAAATGTCACTGTGCACAAAAGAAAAGCACAATTGGAACGTTAATGTTCATAAACTATGGTATATGTTCAAGAATGGGTAAACCACGGGCAGATATCCCCCTGTTTTGCTATTATGAGTTTCTCTTTGCCTTCAGAAAGGCAATTTATTGTAAATTAAACCTTCCTCTGGCCCTTGGAAGTGGCTGTAACATTGTTTTAGGACATTTATTGTGTACAGTGATGGAGAGACTTCCATTTTCACTCCAGCAGCAGAGGAAACACAAACAAAGGGAGGCAAGGGGCTTATTTAATAATCTATCTTTCTTGCTTTGACAGCTTCTTTCCACTTTCTACTCACCGTCTCTAAACACAATCATTGTTTTTCTTTCTTTGCCTCCCCACCTTTTTTCCTTCTCCTGCAGACCCAAAGATTTGTACCCTGACCCCTAATGGGCACCTGGACCCATCCATGTTACCCGCTGGTCTGTTTCCTGGGGAGAAGTTGACCTTTTCGCTTGGCTCCAGGAAGAATAGCGTTATTTCTCTTGGCAGGGCTGATTTGGACAGGAGAGCTGTGGTAAGTAAAAAGGATTGTAAAGATAATTACTAACTACATTAGCTTTGGTGCATTTAAAAGTGAAATAATGAGATGTTTACGTATTTGGCCGAAGCTTAGTGACTAAGAAAGCAATTGTTTTAATTGGAATTGCAAGCATTTTCACAGGTCCAATTTTTTCAAGACAGAGGCCAAAATCTGAAAGTTAAAAGTCCTCACAGGCCACAAAAAAATTCATATTTTAACTGTATGCTCAATAATGTCTAAGTTAGACAGTAAAACTCTGGACATTAAAATGTAAAATCAAGTTTAAAGTAACACTAAACAGCTTCCTAATTTGTTATCCTACTGGTTGAAAGCGGAACTACAACTGCCGTAAACAACTGTGCTGCAAGCTGCTGCAGCTAGCGCTAAAAATGAGCTAATGGTAACACAACTAACTAATCCTAAAATAAACCACAAAGTGAGAAGATCCACACTGTTTGGCAAAAAAATAGTATTACTTACAAGTCCAGTAGCAACAAAGCCAGGTCACCATCAGTCCATGATTTTATAGCCTCCTTTAGCTTCCTCAAACTAATGGAGGTTGTGCCAATGTTCACTCTGTTTTAGCTCTTTGCTTAATCTCCAAAGACATTACCCTAATTACCCTTACTTCCAGGCTCTGCCATGATGCCAAAAAAAGCTAAATTCTTCTTTTTCTTCTTCTTGTGCTTTTAATTGATAGTCGGCAAAATGAAAAAGCTAACTGCAAGCCATGTTTCTACCTACACAGTCACTAGAACCCACTAATAGCCTAAAGTTTTAAAAACTAGTGTTACTTTAAACAGACTGCCTGATTGATAAAATTCCACCACTCTAGAAATCAACCTGGGGCCGCACAAAGTCAGTCAGAAGGCCACAAACGGCCCCCCGGCCGCACTTTGATCATGCCTGATTTAGACCTGTCTCACATTCTTTTGACACATCAGTGTTATTCATACTTCCGCTATTGGCTAAGAGGTACACTATGATGTTAGCTGGTACATTATGATGTCACAATGTCGTGAGTGTGTGTGCTTGTTAGCAGCTCTGCCCTCTCGTTCTGCTAGGCAACAGCATTTGTTGCATTTTTCAAACACGAAGTGGGAACTGAGTAAGAATCTGGTAGGGGGTGACTTGCTCTTTAAAAAACACTGTTATTATTTGTAATTGTATGAAATGATTTTCATGAGCATTCAAAGCTTTTGCCTCTCAGTATCCAGGTAGAGGTTATCACAACTGGGGCAGACCGCTCCCTCCCCAGCCTCACCCTTTGTGGACCCGCCGTTCCAGCTGGAGCAGCCTCGGAGGCCGACCCTGCTCCTCTTCGTCTCCCACTGCGAGTCCTGGCTACACTCCCACTTCCACCAGGCCTTTCTACGCCTACGGGCTCGGGGGTTTTGGAGGGGTGGTTGGAGGAAGCCTTCGTGTCCGTGGTCCTCGTGCCTCCTCGTCACCTCACCATCACCTCTTCCATCACATCCAGCCAGATGAGGAGGAGTCTCTTCTATCTCCTCCAAACTGTCTTCGACTTCCCCATCCGGAGTTCCATGGATGCATAGCCTCACGGAGGGATCGCCGAGCTCTTTCCCTGGAGCTACCTCACGTGCTGCAGGTTCCAGTTGATCCACATCACCCACTCCACCGCAGGAAGAAGAGCCTTTCTGGGGGACTGGTAATCAGCAGCAGTGAGGACTTGGAGAGGGTTCACCAGGACTGTAATGGGAAGACCCCACTGTCACACCTCCCGCTACCTCCAAAACGGCAGCAAACTAGAGGGGAAACCCCAGAGAGCCGCCTGCTTACTGACGTCTTCCCCCAGGTTAACACACGCAGCAAGGACAAGGAGGACCTGGACGATGACATTGACTACGTATGTAGGCATAAGCAAGAGCAACTTGCTCCTGACTACATTTTCAAATTCACTGATGCAGATGAGAGCATCTGTAAACACATTTAGCTACAAACAAACCATTAGCTCTAACGTTGAACACAAACAATAATCCCTCGCTCTCTTGTATAGGATTGTATGTGCTCTACATAAGAAGCATGCTTCCATTGAAAACTCCCATTGTTCTCGTTGCAAACAAGTAAAATGAGGTTAATTAGACGTAGTAGTTGTGAGCGTCTCTGCCAAGATGGACGTTTCGTGATATGTTATGATGTTTACTTGTTGCAGAGTTTGTGCTTTCGCATCCAGAAGATGTTAGAAGTGTACCGACCCGACTGGTGCGAGACAAGAGAGGACTGGTCCATCTTCCTCTTCTCCCCTCGGAACAAGTGAGACATTGTTATTGATTCTTCTACAACAACTACGTTAATGAGGGTCGATTTTCTCGCATCATGTAGTGTCAAGTTTGGGTCGAACTGATTGCTGATGTAAGAAAGTACTTTAATTAGGGAAGCTCCGATCCGATCACGTGATCGGAAATCTGGCCCGATCATGTTTTTGAAAGAATCCGAAATGAGAGAAATAAATCGGATTGAACCTTTTAAAACAAACATGACTTTTTAAATTCATCTTTAGATACAGATCTTCAAATTGAATAAAAATGGCTTAGTTTTAATTTCAATAAGTCCCTCTACATCGGCAATCTTTGTTTCTTGTATGAAAACAACACCGTAACATCACACAATTTACAGCAGGCAAGTACTCAGCTACCGTGTCTCCTCACGAGAGCTGAAGTATCTTCAGCTTGGTGGTATTTTAAACCGGACAGCAAAGGCTGAGCTACAGACACTTGTAATGTATCCAAACTGGGTGTTTAACATGCTGGAAAGGACAGCACCATGATTTGCTGCCTTCAAACAAGCTACATTCACTGTAGGCTTTTCACTTCGGGCATCAACAAAGCAAATCAACGGTCTCTATTAATCCCCAGTTTACCTCTAACAGTCACAGACCACAGTGAAGTCAGACCAAAACGTGGAGCCCGCCGACAGAAGGTTACACTGATAAACAAAGAGAAATTTCCAACAAACTGCAAAACATCTGGGTCTCTAGTTCTGCAGCACTGGAGCTACGCACTGGAGCTACAGGTGTTATGCAGAGAAAAGTGACCCTGCCTGCCGAAGACTCCGCCTGCCTACTCTATCACATGAACACACATTGTTCACAGCTGCATACTGAGGGAGTAAACAACCTGACATAAGAGCAATGCTGCTGCTTTTAAGTATATTCACAATATAAACTTTTATTTAAATCGGTGTACTTTTTAAAAGTGAAAGTGAAACTTAAGACAATTTTGATGTGTTTTCTTCTTATTTTGATGCTTTCTTCACCCCCTGGACTCCCCCCAATTTGGGTTTTATTTCTTATTATGTTAATGCTTTTATGAAAACTATGGGATCGGGACTCGGTATCGGTATTGATCAAAATCAAATGACTCAGAATCGGATCGAGAGCAAAAACTCCCTAGTTTTAATAATGATGATCAAGCAAAAGCAGCTACCCGAACCACCAAGGATCTGTGTGAAATACTAACTGGCCCCATTGTTAATTCATGACTTACCTGTTGTTTCACATTACTTGGAAAGCTGAGTTCAGCTTTCTTAGCCACACCTGATTACATTTAGATGAAAAGCATCGACCTGGCATGAAGTAGCCCCCTCCTAGGACATTTCAAGGATGGAAGAACCCAGAAGAAAGTTAGAAAAAAGTTTGACCTAGCTCACTTAGCTATCAGCTCCGTCCAAATTCAGGGCCATCGTGAGAACTCATCCTACCCGGTTAAACTAGGTTAGGTGTTTTCTTGACTCCTGAACCAGAAAAGAGCAAAATTGAATTTGGGTAGTCTAGCCTTTTGATTTATTTCCACCTCAGCATCTTGTTGCCTATCAACCATGATGGTGCTAAACAGAAGTTAAGTACTTTTCTGGTGTTTTTTGACAAAAATATGTATTCAAAGAACAAAAATGTTCAACAAAGAACCCCCAATAACACAAGCACTGTAGGTTTTTTTTACTTTTTTTACCCACAGATATTATTATATAACATTTAAAACCTTAATTTTGTGCTGCCTTTAATGCCAGCATTACACAAAATAAATAATCTCATGTTCGAAAGAATGCTGGGATAGCCTTTGTCAATGAGGATACATCAGATCTGTCCTCATGATTCGGGGAAAGCAAGGACAATTTTGACACATTTTGAGTACTATTTGGAATTGGGCAGCCTTGTCCCTTTGCTGTGCAGCCCCTGGTTAAAATCAGAGGGGATTCTAAAACCACTGTTGACCAAGAAGAGCATTGTCTGTGTACCTGCCGCCCTCTCAGTCTGCCAGGCAACACCTCCTTTTGGTGCATTCTTCAAACAGGAAGTGTGGGTGGAGTAAGACACTCATTACCAGTTATCACAAGTGTGTGATTGCAGTGTTTACACTCAAGGGTGTTACCGGTTTAGAAAGCAATTACTTTTTCACATCGACCCAGGTTGGTTTGGATGCTGTATTTCCTTTAATAAATGTAATTATCCTTACAAAATTTTGTATTTAGCCAGTAATTTTTTTGGTCTGATATCCAGATTCGTTTGCTGATTTGAAACATTGAACATTTATTTCACACCATTAAAATGATGGATTACCACCTCGTATTTTTAACCTCATCAATAGAATAAACAGTCTGCTAAGCTTCCACAGATGTGTTCCATTAGCTTTATGTTTTTTCTCCCAGAAAATAACATTTTTCAACAAGTTTATTTTCTTTTAGCCAAACAGGCCTCAGGGGGTAAATCTATAATAACCCAATATTCATTAAGTTATGGATTACTTTATAGCGATGACTTCAAACCTGCAAGTAAAGGATAAATTAGACACATCTGAGTGTTTTAATATAAAACATTTAAATGTGTTTTCTCTGTTTCATTTTGGCCATTTTCATTCTTTTCTTTTTCAACCCTTCCAATAAACACACAACTGGAGATATTTAATTGCTTTTTGGCAGCACACACATCACATGCTCAGTTCGCTCTAATGCATATTCACTATCTCTTCTGGATATCCCATCTCTTTGTGCCATCGGCCCTCCCGCTCCCTTTTTTCTTTGTGGATTTGTCTCAAATCCCACTATTCTGCAGTCTCAGTACAGCATTGCACACTGGAGGCTTCTGGGAGGGATGTTAATATAATTTGTTTTGAACTAGATTAACGTAAACAGGAGTAATTTTTTGTCTAACATGTTAATTATTTAAATAGAAACAACAATTAACTTGTGCTGTAGAAACAAACAAACTGCTAGCTCAAGTTAGGCTAAGCTGTGCATTCCCTAAATAAAAATGTACAAGTTGTTGATGCCAATACCATTTAAAAAACATGTTAGTGTCACGAACTCCTCCAGCTGACTGCATTCCATTCATTCCTTTCACCAACGTGGCGACTGACGTCATCACGCCGACACTACTTAAGGAAGTGCCGGCGTTTCATTCATTGCTCAGTCATCGTTCTCACCAGACTTTGTATCGAGTCTCCAGGCTTGCCAGCCCTCAAAACCTTCCAAACTACACCTTCAGGAGATAACCACGCCGGTTATCTCCGTCTCTCCGCGTCTGGGCAACAGAACTCTCAGTCACGCTTCTGATCTGCCAACGAACCTGACAGTTAGTGAGTTTTGCAGTTGTAGACACATATTTCTGAAGGTGAGGAGCTAACAGCAGCTAGCTTATTAATGGTGCTGCCTGTGGAATTTATGCCTGATTTATACTTCTCCATCTGCGTCAGTACAAAGCAATGGCATTATGTGTCGACGCAAGGGCTCTGCGACAGACCCGCAGAAGTTGACGCAGTGTTATGGCCCCCGCGATTGCTCCTGAGATCAGCACGTTGGACAGTGCCTGTGCAAACTGCCACTCTGTTACCTGCTCTCCCGTTCAGCACCTTGGAGAGAGGCATGCTGCTGCTCAGCAGCAGCTGAAACAACTCAGCAACCAGACAGCTTAAGCCTTTAAAAAGCAGAGCCTTTCAGTCATTCAGGGGTGCAGATCTGTGCTGTTGTCCCCTTGACTGTGGCTTGTGTGTGTTCCAAAATAAGTTGTAGTATACCTGTGTTTTTCCTCAGGAGAACTAGTTACAAAGTTGAGGGAAGTGTTGCTGAATTGGTGGACTGGAGTGGCGGTCTCCCTATTTAATAAGGGGGACTGAAGGGTGTGTTCCAACTAAGGGGAGATCACACTCCTGAGCCTCTCTCATCAAATCTATTCAGTGGTTCTGGAGAGGAGGTTCTCTACCGGATAGTTGAACCTCAGATTCAGGAGCAACAACGTGGTTTTCATCCTGGTCATTGAACACTGGACCAGCTCTACACTCTTAGGAGGGTCCTGGAGGGTGCGTGGGAGTTCGCCTAACCAATCTACATGTGTTTTATGGATTTGGAGAGGGCAGATGACCGTGTCCCTCAGGGGATCCTGTTAGGTTACTCTGGGAGTATGGGTTACCCGGCCCGTTAGGTCCCCGTATGACCGGTGTCGGCGCTTGGTCAACATTGCAGTAAGCCAGGCTCATTCCTGGTGAGAGTTGGACTCTGTCAAGGCTGCCCTTTGTCTCCAATTCTGTTCGTTACTTTTATGAACCTGATTTCTAGGTGCAGCCAAGGTGGTGAGGGGATCCGTTTTGGTGGCCTAAGCATCGGGACTCTGGTTTTTGCAAGTGATGTGGTCCTGTTGGCTTCATCGTACCATGATCTCTAACTTTTGCTGAAGCGTTTTGCAGCCGAGTGTGAAGCAGGCAGTAAAACTGTTTTTAATTAACGTAGAAATTCACTTTAATCAATCCAAACATTTCTTTAAGCAGGGTACTCATCTACAGTCATTTTCTTTTGGTTATAAACAATCTTATTGTCTGTTTGAATGCTTCTTCTCTCCTTTCAGGTTCAGACAGATGTGTCAGTCCATCATCGCCCATAAGCTCTTTGACTACATAGTGCTGGTTTTTATCTTTTCCAACTGCATCACAGTGGCTCTGGAGAGACCCAAGATACTACAAGGCAGCTTGGTAAATCCACCTAAAATACTTGTCTCTGTGTGAATTCTCATGTCATAACGGGTTGTCCACAGAGGCTGTATTCAGTTTTATTATCTAAAAGGTGGAGTAAAGAAGGTTTAAAAGACCTGATAGGCTCATTTTGCGTTTATGACACTCAGACGTCTCTCCATTTCCATTCTGTTCTGTACAGGAACGAGTCTTTCTCACCATCTCCAACTACATCTTTACTGCCATATTTGTGGGCGAGATGACTCTCAAGGTAACGTTTTACCACCTGTCTCTTTTTTTACTGCCGACACCGGCCCCACGCCGAGAGGCCTTTTGCCTGTTTTTTTTTTTGTTTGTTTGTTTTTTGTTTTTTACATCTCCACCCATGTTGTCCAGGTTGCTCTTTGCCAGGCTGGTCTTTGCTCCTCAAAGCTCACCCTCCTCCCATCTCTCCATTCCTTCAGTTCTTCTGGAGAATGGGCAATGTTACTAATTAGCAGCTAGCCTTACATAGATGTAGTCCAGCAGTCTCCCAACACTCCATCTCCTTTAAAGGTTTTTTTAAGTCTGCTTTTTCACGGCACCCCTCCTCTCACCAGTCCTTTCCACCATCCTTTTATCTTTTTTTCCCCTCCCGGCTTCCTTCACTGTCTGTTTTCTCTGGGAAAGATTCTGGCGTAAGTGGGCCATCAATTATGCGCTCTGAAAATCAATTATTAACCAGTCACGGACTTGTCGGCCCCCTGGCCGAGCAGCACACGTATCCCCTCGTGTCTGAATCATGTGTATCTCCATAATGTGTGCTGAAGCATTTGTTTGAGTAGCGCTAATTCCTCTGCAGGATTCTGTCTCAGAGTTTAGGGTTGTGTACAAGATGGAGCCGAATAAACAAACGCAGCAAGGGTTGGAGATTTGGTCAGCTCTTTGAAAACATTTTTCATGCAAAGCGTGTCCTTTGTTAAATGTAAGGAGTAGTTTCTGATAGTAAATGTCATGCAGATGCTACAGGAAGCTGTTAATGCTAAATCATATTTACAAAGCTTGAAAAAGATGCTCCATGCTCAGTTTAATTTTAAAATGGTGAAGGATCAGTGCCTGGCATTTTGTCCAGGCACTGATCCTTCACCGTTTTGCAGTACCCCCACCCCCCTGCACCCCAAAGGTCCCTTTAAGCTTTACTGAACACTTGGCAAACAGCTTGAAATGTCAGTGGCGGATTTCTGCCTAAGCAGGCATAATGCTCCCACTGCTGCTTTTCCAAGAAAAATGTCCATCTGTGAACGAGGAAACTACAACTCTTCTGCAGCATGTGTGAGTGTGACATAAAATCTGTGTTGAAAGTGTTGCATCTATGTGCTGCTCATGTTGACATGTGCACACACACACACACACACACACACACACACACACACACACACACACACACACACATACACATGGAGGAAATAGTTTTGGATCCTCTATGACCGAGTCGTTCGGCCATTTTGTCCACCTATCACCGCCTCTCCTCATGATTTTTCCAACTCTATGTTTTGCATTTGACAACCCACAACATTGTGTTATATGTGAATTTGCCATGTGCGGTCTGTGTTTTTGTATCGTTCTTACTCACCATGCTCTCCTCTGCAGGTTGTTTCTATGGGCTTCTACATGGGTGAGAAGGCTTATCTACGGAGCAGCTGGAACGTTCTGGATGGATTCCTGGTTTTTGTGTCGCTCATTGACATTGTTGTGTCCATGGCGGGAGGGGCAAAGATCCTGGGTGTGCTCCGAGTTCTCCGACTGCTCAGAACGCTGCGTCCCCTCAGGTACACATAAATGCCAGGCATTTTGAACTCTTTAACTTTTTTCTCAAGTGAAACAACAGGGCCATTTTCATGACTTTAGGGTAATTTTATCAAACCTTGATAGACCACTTTACAGGCCATTTCAGGGACCAAAGGAGGAACTGAACCAGGGTTTGTTCTCGAGGTTGGTAGAGGACTTGTGGTTAAAACACGCTGATTGGTTGTAACTCAGTAGGAAATGACATCAGCACACGTAAGAAAAAAAAACTGCATTTGTAAAAACCAGAAGAGTTGCCTGTGAAGCAAAATGTAAAAAAAAAAAAAAAATACAGTATTGTTGCTGCTTTAACCTCATACTTTTTTCCAACGCTGAAAAATGTGGCAGAAATCCCCCAACGACGATATCATTCACGCCACCTTGTAGTCCCACAGAGCGCCGTGAAAAAGGATGCATCCTCTGGTCGTTGGACGCCGCTTTACACGTCACACAGCCGCTCTCGGGGCCCTCATTTATCAACCGTACTCACACACAGATCTGTGCGTATGTTCTGTGTAGGAACTATGTTACACATTGTGTGGTATTTATCATCCACACATGTTCTTCATCTACAAAGTATTTTACCCAATAAACAATTATATGAGAGGAAAAACAGCTGTGTAACATAACTGGTGCTAAAGCCTATAAAAGACACGTGTGACCAACGGGAATCGGACATTACAGCATGGCTGACATTGTGTTATTTTTTAATCACAAGTTTTACTCTTCCCATTTTTTCATGATATTTTAATCATTTGTAGCTTATTTATTCCTTGTGAAGCACTTTGTGATTTTTATTTTGAGAGGTGTTATATCAAAGATCGTTTCTACTTATTATTGTTATTGGAGGTTTTGGCAGAACTTGAACTCAAAGGCAACATGTCCTCCGTGAGCACACTGATCTGCTTCCCGAAGGAGACCCTTCTGGAGCTATGCTGTGATTTGGGACCTTTGTGGAGCATCAGACGAACCGCACAAATCCACTTCCAGTCCATTTTCTATTTTACAACTATGAGAACCCTCCAGAATGTCCTCTGCTTGATCTGTCTGTCAAAAACGTTTTCTTTTTTTTTTTTTTGTTAATTTTTTTTTTCGGGAAGAACCCAGGGAATCCCGTCATGAGCTGAGGACATGGTGTGACCAAATACGGTTAATGGAGGGCGTTTCTGTATTCAAATTAGCATAAAAGGACTCGAGCACCTGCGTATGCACAGATGGGTTTCACCATCAGATGACTGCAGAAGAACATGCATACGAGTGTCCACCGCTGTTTCATAAATCAAGGTCTAAATGTCATTCATAGGTTGGATTATAGGAATATTTCTACGAACGTTTGACGAGTGAAGCTCTGGATCCCCTAACTGGATTACATTTTGGCAAACTTTTATATTAAAGAGACAATGTGGCATTTTTACCATTAATCTCTGCAAATATCCCGCAAAATGTTGTTGTAAATGAATAAAACGATGCACTTTTGTTAAAAAATTAGCGGCTTTGCAACATACAACTACAAAAATTGGGTCTAAAATACATAGGAGCAGTTTTAGGTCTCTGGGCGACGCCACATTAGATGCAGTGGGAGTCCATGAGGACAAAATGTGTTCACTGATTTGTAACAAACGGTTACAAAACATTTACCATTCATAATCATCATTTTACACATTTACTACTTTGCTCGTTGCTAGTGATGAAAAGGAGTCTGATTTGCTGGAGGTTGAACGATCTGACGCAGTGCTCGTTCAAAATTAGCACTCTTGGGGATTTTGGACCCTAATGGGCATCTGTTGGTAAGGTCGTACTCGAACACAAATTTACTGCTTGCTTGCAATGATTTAGGTATGTACTTCCATCCATCACCAGGGAAAATACACATCGTCACTTAAATCTAAAGCTAATTATCGAAGACGCTTAACTAAATAACACATCTATGAACATATTGTAAGTAAATCAAAACTCTGAATATGTCTGCGGTTGAAGACGAATTAGCTGTGAACCCACGTTAGAGTCCACACAGACGGTAACAACAGTCCCTATTTACGATCATTCATTCAGGCTTTTCAGTCATTAATTCAAACTTGCCTTTGAATTATGGCCTCAACGCCTGCAGTTTGATCCTTAGAAATTTTAAACTTTTTCAGAAATGAAAGCAGGGTGCGACTCTGTGACAGAGTACTCCCTAACATCCATTTATTTATCAGTTTATTTAATAATTGCAACAGCAAACACGTAATTTAGCCCTAACTGAATAACTGTGTTCTCCCTAAAGCTTTGTTTTCCCCTGCGAACAATAATTCATCTAATCAGCACCGTTTGAAAGCTGTGATAACAGACCAATGATACACATCAATCCGAACTATGTGTGGAGACGGGGAAAGTAAAATATTAGATTCTACAGGGCTCTGTTTATTTTTATAGATTGTTACGGTCTTTTTCTTCTGTTCCTTAGAGTTATTAGCAGAGCGCCGGGGCTGAAGCTGGTGGTGGAGACTCTTATCACTTCCCTGAAACCTATTGGCAACATTGTCCTCATCTGTTGTGCATTCTTCATCATATTTGGTATTCTGGGAGTTCAGGTGAGAGGAACAACTAGCTTTAACAAAAATAAGTTTTGTTAAAGATCAAGTTCACTGATAAAACATTGTTATTTTTTAAATATGATCGGTCACTCTGAGTTTAACATGCAGGAAGAACATGAAAACAGTCTTCTACCCCTCTTTCCTGCATTAGTCTCTGATAGAAAAAAGCCGGAGAAACACTCCAATTATAAAAGCTTGACATTTGAATGTTGTTATGTCAAGTTAGCATACATGGACTCACCCATCTCGGCTTAAGACGGGGAAAGCTGTTGTTGGTTTAGCATCCAGGAAAGAGCAGAGCATGTCTCAGCTAGCACAAGCTAACTATTAGCATTAGCAACTCTAACAACACGGCAGGACTCTTTCAGGCCGGTGTTATTTGTGGAGATAAAGTATCAATGTTGCAAAGCAAAATGAGTCAGTGGTAGAGTTAGCCAATCAGAACACAGATATCCAAATTTCAGGAAGTAAAAATGCTGCTGTCTTCTGGTAGAGTCCACTGCATATTGAAACAATAAGTGAACTTGGTCTTTAATTAAATTTCTGCTTTTTTATATCACAACATTTCAGTTTTAGATCTTAAAGTAGCGCAAAGCAACTAATGAATGTGTCTTGCATAAGTTACATGATCTAATCGAATATTGTTTTTTTTTTCCTGACAGCTGTTTAAAGGCAAATTCTTTTACTGTCTTGGCCCTGATGTCAAAAATATCACAAACAAATCTGATTGTCTGCAAGTAAACTACAAGTGGGTCCATCACAAATACAACTTTGACAACTTGGGGCAGGTGAAGTTATTATTATTATTATTATTATTAGTAGTAGTAGTAGTAGTAGTAGTAGTAGTAGTAGTATTATTACTTCAATATTTCAGATCCATTTCCATTTCAGACCCAGATAAGTAAAGTAAATACAACATACCGTTTTCAAATGATCTTTTATTAAGTAATAAAAACTATCCCAACCAATGTGGACCAGTGGTATTCATTAATTAACCATAATGAAGTACATTATCTGGAAGGGTAAGTTTGGTTTCACTGGACACACCCAAGTCTGATAATATCACCTGAATATAGAATCTGTCCGACTTCAAACAAGTCAACCAAAAGATCTCAAAAAGCAACACGTCTTTCGTCATTTCCTCATCACCTCTCACGTCGACTACTGTAATCCCCTTCTATTTGGTCTCCCAACTAAATCCCTTCATAAACTCCAACTTCTCCAGAACTCTGCAGCACGCATCATTACTGGGACCCCCCTCAAGAAATCACATCACTCCTGTTCTTGAAAAACCTACACTGGTTGCCAATAGAAACCAGGATCACATACAAGATCCTACTACTTACATTTAAATCTATACATAGCATGGCTCCACTTTATCTACGTGACTTACTAACTATTGCAACAACTTCCCGATCTCTTAGATCCTCATCTGCACTTCATCTGGTTCAACCTCGAGCTCGCCTTACCACCACGGGGAGCAGAGCTTTCAGTTGCTCTGCTCCCCGGCTCTGGAACTCACTTCCCTCTGCCATTAGAAATACGGACTCTTTTCCACAATTCAAGGCACACCTCAAAACCCACTTATTTAAACAAGTTTATTCCCTTTAGGCCTAGACTTTAGAATTGTTTCAAATTTTTATGTATCTTGTTTGTTCTTATTGCCCTATCTAACCTCTGTTGTTTTTTGTTTTTCAAAAATGAATAAATAAAAATGTATTATATTATAAGGTATATAAGAGCAAAAGAACCCAAAACAACAAAATTATATTTATTAGAGAATTTATTGAAATGTTATTCGTCTGATACTGAAGTTCATTTATTGATCTGAAATGGGGGTAGACCGATAATATTTACCAATTTTTATACATTTGTCATTGGTTAAGCCCATTTAAAGTCAGGCACATCCACAGGCAGCCCAGTGCTGTTGCAGTATTTCATTTAAATGTATTTTTACATTCACTAATAAAATGCATAACAAATGCTCAGCATTAACTTTATTTAGGTGTCTGACTTTATCACTGAGCAGTGCGCAAAGATCGGTCGTGAAATTCTGCCCATAAAAATTGGCAGTACATATCAGCCCATGTCTCCTAGATATCGGTATCGGCAATTAAAGAAAACAGTCAACATTGGTCGACCTTTAATCTGAAATATTTAAATGTGTGGAAAAGAAACAGGAGGAATCTGTGAGGAAATCATAACTTATCATAGTGCACTGTACATACTGGCCTTGGAAACTTGGATTTCTTTTTTCATCTGTTTTCTGGAACTAATTTTAAAACATTTTGTGTCCAATATATTTTATTCAGGCTTTGATGTCCCTGTTCGTACTCGCCTCCAAAGATGGCTGGGTCAACATCATGTACCACGGACTGGATGCAGTTGGTGTCGACCAACAGGTAAAAAACTGCTGAATTAAAATAAAAGCTTTTTCCATTCACTGGTAAGAATCTAAACTTCCTGTGATTTCTAATGTCTTTTCTTTCTCCTTTTCATCACATCATTTAACATTAAATTAACACAAAACCACCTCCAGCCGATAACGAACAACAACCCATGGATGCTGCTGTATTTCATCTCCTTCCTCCTCATCGTCAGCTTCTTTGTCCTGAACATGTTTGTCGGCGTGGTCGTGGAAAACTTCCACAAGTGCCGTCAGCATCAGGAGGTGGAGGAGGCCAAGAGGCGAGAGGAGAAGCGGCAACGGCGTATGGAGAAGAAGAGGAGGAGTAAGAGAGAGACGAGCGGGGAGAAATTAGAAATGAAAGGAGATGGGGAATTTAGATGAAAATGACTAAAAGCTGATTTTGCATTTAAAGAAAACAACAACAGGTAAACTGATCAAATGGGTTTAATAAAAGAATTGCAGGGCTTTCAAATGGTCCACATTTTGTTTCAAAACATTAAAACAACCAATCAATAATATCCAACTGTAACCACTCCAGGTCAGTTCCAAAGAACAAGCAAAATGAGCCTAAATACTTTAATTATACAAAATTAGTAATGGTACAATGAAAGGGGTAGGCAGAGGATCAGTGTTACATCTAAAAACAAAACTAAATATTGCAGCAGCTCACCTCCCATTTACATCGGGTACGGAGCAGACACAGTCCAGTTTCCGTACGTCTTTCACAGTAACTGTGGTTCCTGTGCTGAAAGTCTCTAGCCTGGCCTGCCAGACTCGTCCTGTTTCATTCTGCACGGAGAAAGGGTCTGGGAACTCTAACCAAGCCAATCAGTGCTGAGTAGCGTACGTCACACACCATAATGCCGAGTTTATCGAACGTGGTGACTGAAGCGGAGTTCGCTGTGGCTCTTTTCTCTGTTTTAAATTACTTGAACACGTCTTTAAAACCACAAGTAGAAGCGCTAAAAGCCTTTCTTCTAAAGAAAGGTGCTTGCTCTGTCGCCAGACGCCATTTTTGACAACAGCTGAAAAACTACACGGTCGCAGACATCACACACGGCGACGCTCAGTTTCTCATAAACAATGAAGACAGCGGCGGAGTTCGCTGCGGCTCATTCCTCTGTTCTAAATGACTTGAATGTCTTTAAAACAGCAAGTAGAAGAGCTAAAAACCTCTCTTCTAAAAAATAAAAGATGTTTGCGCTGTTGCCAGACGCTACTTTTGACTACAGCTAAAAAAAATCTACAGCGCCTATCTCCAGCAGTCAACAGGCAATCAGGCGGGGTGCACTCCATCGCAGGGCAACACAGAGACACACAGGACAAACAATCATGCACACACACACACACCTAAGGACAATTTAGACAGACCAATCAACCTAGCAGTCATGTTTTTGGACTGTGGGAGGAAGCCGGAGTACCCGGAGAGAACCCACGCATGCACAGGGAGAACATGCTAGCTCCATGCAGAAAGATCCCAGGCTGGGAAGCGAACCCAGGACCTTCTTGCTGCAAGGCAACAGCTCTAACCACTGTGCCACTGTGCAGCCTGCCCCCGTAATACATATGTAAATATATCAATATATATATATATATATATAAGATTGTTTTCTTTCTTTCTTTCTTTTATTTTCGACCCCTAAATATTTATGAAAAAGCAGAGCCAGGAGAGTTTGGAACCATCTCTAACTGAGATCATAATAGTGATGATGTGTTTTTCCAACAGAGGCTCAGAAGCTGCCTTACTACTCCAGCTATGGCAACATGCGTCTGATGATCCACACACTCTGCACAAACCATTACTTGGACCTCATCATCACTTTCATCATCTGCATCAACGTGATCACAATGTCCCTGGAGCACTACAATCAGCCTCGGGTAAGGACACCCCTTTAGCTGTGACAACATGTGCTTGGTGACTAGGTGTGATTCTAGGAGGATCGTTTGGCTTGTTTTGGAGAAAGTTTTTGTTTTTAAAGGTCTTTAATAATTATGATTTTTACCAGGTGCAGATGTCTCTTAGGTATGCCAGTGGACTAGTAAACATTGACAGTTTGGCTATTGTGTGTTTAGTGGGCTTGGACAGCACAGCCTTGTTTCATGAAGCATTCTGTAGAGGGTGTCCCTGTTATCAAGTCCCTGCACAACTAAAGCAGCATTTATGTCTAAAGCAAGCTGAGCTTGTTCCCAGTTTGGATTGGAATCAGGCAGGGCTGTCCCTTGTTACCAGTTCGGTTTATGGACTGGATCGTAAAGGTGAGGTTCACTGAGAAACATATAAAATTTGTTGTTTTTCAAATATGATCAGTCACTCTGAGTTTCACATGCAGGCGGATCGTGAAAATGGTCCTCTGCCCCTATTTCTTGCATAGCTGCTGAAAGAAAATAGACGAGAAATGCTTGGACTAGAGAAAGCTACTCAGATCTACATCACAATGAACATTAGCAATCATGGTCTCATCCTGGACCATCTTGACTCGTGACAGAGAAGGCGTTTGATGATTTAGCATCCAGGACAGAGGACAGCGCGTCTCAGCTAATAGAAGCCACTTGTTAGCATTAACAACCCGACAACATTGCAGAATTCTTTCAGGCTTGTGTTGTTTAGGGTTAGGATTCATGTTTTTTAAGGACATAAAACATCAATGTTGCAAAGCAAATGGAGTCAGTGGTAGAGTCATGTTGCTGTTAGCCAATCAGATGTGAGATGTTTGCATCATGAATCTTTGTAAAGACAGTGAAAGTCTGTAAGTCTTTATAATGATAGTTTCATTTCATTGACACATTTTTGTTGCGTAATTGAAATGAGAAGAAGCTTATGCCCTCTTTAAGACAAGATCTCAACTCTGTGCAGATCAATGTGGTTCAGTGGGGTTAGCATGCACTGGGACGGTTCACAGATCCGCTAGGATGAGTCAGCTGCTCTCAATCATAAGACAGGAAAATGTGGAATCCTTTCTCCAGGTTGTGTCCAGTCAGTGAGTCTCTGCCTCAAGAAGTGGACTTTAAAATATCTTGTTGTCTTTTTCATGAGCGATGGTAGGATGGAGCAAGAGCAGTTCATGCATCGGTTAGTTTTAGCATGCATGTCTTAGTATTATCATGTCTGACAAACGTTTATTAACTCTTGAATTAAATGCTGTGAACATGTGTAGCTGGTGGAAACATCAGCAATACATGAAAGGATGAATTTGGTTTCAACATGAGTTCATGAGTCGTGAGGGGAGTAAAAGCTATTTTACCAAACAGAGGCTGTTCAGGGAGCGATCTACAACAGATAAGATGATGCTTGTTTATAAGATTTATGCAGAAACACACTTCCCTTCAGCTCCCGTTACAGTTCAGCAGGTTGCATTTTGCAGGTGTCAGTGTGACCAGGTCATGGTTTTTATTGAGCCATATCGTTGCACGATACTCCTTCTTAGTCAACTCAGCATCCAGGCCCAGCGCCGTGAGTCACTCTGGTCCACACAGAGCGGTGACTGCTCTCTTGTTTCTGACAGAGGTGCGTTAGCTGTTCATCCGTCTGTTTCTGTGTGGCGAAGGGAGGCTCCAAAGCCTGACAGCACTTTGGTGAAGGAGAGAAAAGTGATTATCTAGAGACGAGACACCCATTTGACCTTTAAAACAGGACGTGCTTTCTCAAACTGACCAAGCATCAGATAAATATCACAGGTCTGGCTGTGGTTGTCATGATCCTGACATTTGGCAGCCTCCCACGTGCTACAAGACAGCTTTTTAGAAGGCGCCGTCTCCTCTGCAGGAACAGGATCCAAACATGGGATTTTATTTTTCCAAAACAGTTACAGCATGCTTGCCTCTTTGATGTTTGAATGCTCACCTTTAAAACAACTGTTTGTGAGGCGACCTGATGTCTGAGGGTTTGCATGCACTGATTTGGCCTGAAGCACTTCTGGTTTGACTCCAGAAACAACTGGAAGGATTCCAGTTTGCCGTTTCTTCCCGCTGATGCTGCTAGCACAGTTAAATACACACAAACACTCACAAATGCTTCCTTTTCGCTGCTTCTCCTTTCAGTCTTTGGATCTCGCCCTCAAGTACTGCAACTATTTCTTCACCTCAATGTTCGTGCTGGAAGCGGTGCTGAAGCTCATCGCGTTTGGATTCCGACGCTTCTTCAAAGACAGGTGCAGCGTGTGTCCCCACCTGTGGAAGTGTTTACACAAGCATGTCTCAGACACAACAAAGCTTCAGGATCCCTCTGTAATACACACATAGATTACATTGGATCTGAAGGATTTTATGTTGTTGTTTTTTCATGATTCTACTATTCATACAATCTAATATGAGTATTTTTTAATTATAGGCACTCACAGATGCAATAAAAACATTAATAAAAATTTAGACGAGTGCTTCATACATGAAAAGCATCACAAAAGGCATTGAATCAGTCTGAGTGATTTTTTTTTGCCCTTAATGCATCCAGTAATTCCAATAATTTTGTTCAAATTTGTTGGTTAATCCCATTATTTCTTCATGTGTTTTTTCTACACCTCCAATTCCTTCATCATACTCACATAATACCCATTTTTGTTTAAACTTCCTGATTAAAACACACCAGTTTGACACAAAAATATATATATACTGTATATATTTTGGATCTGAAATGTCTAATTAAGATGAAAACACATTTAATTTACACTTTATAATGATAGTTTCATTCCATTGACACATTTTAGTTGCGTAATTGAAATGAGAAGAAATGGTTAGTAAACGAGACGCTGTATGACAGGGAAGCAGGGTTGATCAAAGATAAAAGAGGTGGACGAATGAGTGAGAAATGGATGGATGATGTCATGAGAATCCATCAGTTATCTGCCAGCGCTTTGTCTTTTTTTATGTAGAAGCCGTGAACCATCTTTGCCCATGGTGTGATTTATAGTCTGGGGTCACTTTCTGCTTTGGAACTGGGTCAATGGAGTAGAGATTAACACACAAACACAGTAGCTGTGTGACCTGTGTGGCTACAGGCAACGCTAGTTCGCAGGTATGTGTGTCTTCTTGGTATGATGGAGAACGTGGCCACGGACATGTTGCTCTCTCCGTTTGCTCTCCTGAACAGGCGGGTGATGTGATTTCC
The DNA here is from genome assembly GCF_043380555.1 of Nothobranchius furzeri. Taxonomy (NCBI): domain Eukaryota; kingdom Metazoa; phylum Chordata; class Actinopteri; order Cyprinodontiformes; family Nothobranchiidae; genus Nothobranchius; species Nothobranchius furzeri. The sequence continues at coordinate 52,923,906 of NC_091752.1, forward strand.
AGAGCAAAGAAAAGGGGAAAATGCGAGATTTGCCAGAAGTCCGACAGTTTGGGAAGAGGCAAATATGGCAGGGTTGTTCATATTAAATGTCAAAAGGTTTTCCAGTATAGTGCGGAATGTTATAGAACATTTTCTTAAACTACTGCTGTGTTCCTTTTTTATATTCATTATTTTGCATACATTTTGTTGAGATCATAATTAAAGTCCTTTTAAAGGTGTGGGACACTGGAAAAAAAAACATTTTTATTTATTATTTCTGATTATAATCAGCCACTCTGAGTTTAACATGCAGGCTCAACATGAAAATGGTCTCCTACACCTATCTCCTGAATTAGCTTCTGCTAGACTGAGATCTTAAGTCCCCTCCCTTTCCGACCGTCTCATGGGTCCCCGGAAGATGAATGAATGCAAGTGAATGGGGCTAAAATAGTTGTTCTCTAATACGCTTTGCCTTATGCCCCGGATCACATATATGTAATACTTCACTTTAAATGAAAAGTAATGATATGTGTTTCAACCACTTCTGTCACGTACTTGGAAATTCATCAGCTTGTAAAAGTTCATAATTATCATGACTAAAAGTCAGACGTCAGCACGTTACATATATGATGTCAGCACAGAATCTCTTAGCTTAGCTGCTACTTACCCTGTGGCCAGATTTATGGTTCTTTCCTCCTGAAGGAAGGATTTGAAGTTTGCTGAAATTACAGACAATTTTCCTGTGCCCCTCACCATATCTGGTTCTTTTTTAGTCACAAGTCACACAAAACCTAAAGTTCACGGACATCATAAGTGAAATCCATGGCACTTAACTAACAGGATTAGAAAATAGTGTTTTACTTCATTTACTTGCATTTATTTCCTTGTTCTTCCAGGGACCCATGGTCCAGAAGATGGGCGTGGCTTGGGCTCCCTATATAGATTTGAGAAGCCTGACAGATCTCATCACACCGTCACTTATCATTCATGGACTCACCCATCTTGATGACGGGGAAGGCTGTTGTTGATTGAAACAGCAGAGAACGTCCTGACTAGTAGAAGCTAACTGTTAGCGTTAGCAACTCCACCACACAGCAGAACTCCTCCAGGCTTGTGTTATTTGTGAAGATAAAACATCAACTTTGGAGTCAGTTGTAGAGTGGTGTTGCTGTTAGTTAATCAGAGGTGAGATGTCCAAAGATCAGGAAATAAGACACCAAAACCTGACGTCTGAAGCTCTCCTCTGATGTGGCATTCTATTAGTTCCTGAAACAAGCGCATCTGAGATTTTTATCCCTGAATCAGACTTGCAAGGCATTCATTCCTACTATCCCACTGCAAATTTATTTATTAAACATGTGTCCCACACCTTTTGGAAAGGTTCTAATAAATGAATATCTCACCTGTTGTAGACGTTTACTGACCTCAGTTTAGGATAGAGATTAAAGAGATACTAAGCAACTTATTTCACATGTTTAAATCCTTTTCTTGAGCCAATATGTGCTTAACTCACCATCTACAAGGTTAATAAAATGTCACTCAGACCCCTCCGCACCCTGTGGCCAGAATATTACACAGAGTTGCCAGTCGGTCTCTTGGTGGAGGGAGTGTGGAGTGGAATGGATTTGAAATGGTGACACAGCAGTCTGGTTCCAGCACGTTTCCTGCGTGTATTAGATTGTGAACACAGCTGATTTGTTTGATTTAGTGATGTATTACTCCTGTAGAATCTAATGGAGGCTGAGGAGACATTTCAGCAGTTAGATTAAGGTGGTAAAAAGACAAACTCACAGTGAGGAGATAAGTTTCATTGCTGGTATAACAACAGTGAATTAATAATAGACACTAGGGGGCGCTAAAAGCTAGCAAAACTGCCTATAGCTCTTTAATTCCAACTGGACTGATAGACTAACATCTAGTCACAGCAGAGCAAAGACTATAGTGGAGCCATCCAATTTTTTGTGGTTACTGCTAACACAATATTATAAACATTTACACATTGATATCAGTTTCAGACTACTTGGAAAGGTTTCAGGTCATTAGCTGCTGCTTTAAGTGCTTGCAACAAACTACTGTAACATTTTTATTTTTACCATTCTATGGGGGAAAAACTTATGTAAAATGGGTGACCATCATGATTAAAACAAACAAATAATAGACACTTTGACCCAATCATAAGGAGCAGTGAGCTCTCATTTGCATGGATCCTGGGGGACAGCTTTGGGGTTTTAGTATTTTGCCCAAGCATCCTGCTGAGAGATTGAACGGCTCTCCTTCTAATCCATGGATGACAACTTTTTAAGATTATGAATCAAGTACATTATTTTATTTATTCAATCCTTATTTGTGACCCAAACAGCCCAGACTTGCAGACAGCAAACCACAAGCTCAATAAAACTATTCACATCAGTCACCGAATTTCTGTGGAATCCTGCACAGAAAAAAAGTGTATCTCTCCAGAAAACACATCTCTAAAGATCACAACTGAGTTTTATAAACATTATTTGTGTTCTTGAATGTGGTTTATGGATCCTTTGATCTGTGTTTTTTAAACACTGCTGCAAACAGGAGTTACATGGGACCAGGATCCAGAAAGGTCGTCTGATGATGTTCAACGAGACAACAAATCCCATGCAAACTCTATGTTCTATTTTTGCCACGAGCTCCTTCTGGGACACGTCAATTCCCGTAATCATAAAACTAGACAGGAAACCACACGGTTTCAGCGTAAAACGTCCAGTATTTTTCAAAATAAAAGACAGCTGTGTCAGTGCACGTGATTTAAACCACTCCACTGCTATTCCACACCGCTGATTCCTCCAGTGTGAAGTCGGGGTGAAACTAACGCAATACCGGAGAGAGTAGGTCAACAATAGAGATTCCCATAGGGTCACCATACAGATCTGATATGTAAGTACTGTGTTCAGGACCCTGATCATCATATGTGATGAGGTTGGGACCATCGACATAAATATACTGGACATCTCCTTTCCATAGGCTCCAATATCACATTTTTGAGGCCAAATGGGAGGTGGCCACCACCGCCATTTTGACCGTGTTACAGGGTCAAGCCCAGACAATTCCAAAAAAGGGAAGAGAGGAGGAGCTGAGGGTGGGGCTGTAGGGCTGTGATCAACTGACGACACCCGGTCGAACTAGCTACAATCTAACCGGAAGCTAACCCTGGCTAACCCAAAGCTAACGCGGAAGTGGGAGCTAAGCTAATAGAGGTAGCAACCTAGCTACAACCGGAGTTAACTGTGCACAACACCAGAGCTTCTGAGTCAGAGAAACGCCGGGCTGACCGCTGGGTAAAACCGGGTGGAACACAGAGGTCTCCCGAGAGCTCCACAAGCCGGCAGCCGCACAGCAGACAAGCGCCGCTGCGATCTGGGATGCGCAGAGCCATAGGCGTCATTTTAACCGGGGACGCCGGGGACATGTCCCCGGCAAAATTTGTGATTGGCAGCTGTGTCCCCCCCCCCCCCCCCCCCCCCCCCACTTTAAAAAATGCCTGCTGATGAGGATTTTTGTTTTACCAGCTCAGATCTTATACCAGGGGTCGGCAACCTGTTCCCATCAAAGAGCCATTATTACCCGTTTCCCACAGTAATGAAAACACTGGGAGCCGCAGCGTTGTGGGCGGGGCCTACCCTCATACAGCAGAGAGCTGCTCACAACAGATGACAGCAGCCGGTACCGGTCGCTCGCATGGGCGTCGCACCCGTGGGAGATTCAACACCCTCACTTTTCCTTCTGTTTTGCTCACCTCCACACCAGTCTGGTTTCTTTACGTGGCACTCACTCTGTTTGCCTCCTCTCCTTCTTCACCTCCCGCTTCTGACAGCCGATGTCGGGTTTCCAGGAGAGCAGGAGAGGGAGGGACGGAAGAGCTCGACTGAATTCATAATTTTACATCTTGACATTAGCTGTACAAAGTCTAAGTTTGATAAAGTGAAGAACAACAATTTGCAGAGGTTAATAACAGGCGCTGCGCCAGGTTTTCATTTTTGGGTGGGCCACGGTCATTTTGGATGGACCTTAATAAGCAGTGACTTAAGTGAAGCAGGCAGGTCGCGCTAGAAAATTTCATTTAAAAAGACGTCATAAATGTTTTCCCCCGTCATTTTAATTTCTAAAATATGAAATAAAACCCCACAATTTAATTTTCATTCATTTGTCATTAATATGTAGTCTACACCCGTGCGTTAAGTGGACCATCTTCCAGTAAAAGCAAAGCATCCAGCCCAGCTCTCCAAATGTGTAAAATGTGCATCACAGCCGCTAGTTAGGCGCACCGCGCATCAGCCCAGACAAGAGCAGAGCAAATAGAGAAAGAATAGAGGATAATTGTGCCTGGATGTGGATGGAGATTACATTTTACAGCAGCCTGATCATCATTTAAATACGTAAACCATCACCTGCTAGTCCACGCTATCAGCATTATTTTAATTGGTGTGTGTGTGTGTGTGTGTGTGTGTGTTTGTGTGTGTGTGTGTGTGTGTGTGTGTGTGTGTGTGTGTGTATGTGTGTGTTTGTGTGTGTGTGTGTGTGTGTGTGTGTGTGTGTGTGTGTGTGTGTGTGTGTGTGTGTGTGTGTGTGTGTGTTTTCCACTTCAAACAATGGTCTAACCAACCAGACCAGCGTGTCCAGTAACATATTAATGTTACACTTCATGTAGGCTAGGAACATTTCACCTGCCGTGGCCCGACCGCTTCTGCTCCACATAAACTTTGTGCGTAATCAAATGTCTCTACATGTGCTTTATGAGCTGAAGAGTCGATTCTGCCTCAGACTGGATGCGTCATGCGTCTCCATATTAGAGACGGGAACAAGCACTGTTCAGCCAAAGTTTCATAATTTCATAAAAAGAACATTTTTCCAAGTGACACATCCCTCAGAGAGACCGGGTTTCCAGACCGCTTCAGTGGGAGGAAATCTTATCGCATGCACCGTGGTTCTGTACTGCGCTGCGAACCCCTCAGATCTTCAGCTCACTGTCCACCGTGGGCGCTCCGAGCCGCGCTGAATACAGTGTCCAGTATAAAGCTCTGATGTTCTGATGGGAATCAAGTTACCTCTGCGATGTGCGTTAAAGATTAAAATGTCAGCTCATCCATGTGCATCGGGGTAATTCTTTCAAAACAACCAACATCCTTGAGTTTATCCGTCAATATGTGGCAAGGTGGAGAAACGAGGGCCCGAGCGAGATTCGATCACCAGACTCCCGGGTGAGAGTCATACGCTCTAACCAGTCAGCCAAAGGGACAACCCCTTGGCCAAGTAGCCAGGGTGCATTATTTATCGGGACGTTGTGACAGGACACTCACACTGCCTCACCTGATTATGAAACTTTGGCTGAATAGTGCTTGTTCCTGTCTCCAATGTGGCGACGCATCCAGGAACCTGTCTGAGGAGAAGCCCAGAATCTGACATCCTCCAGCTCAGGAAGCGCCTATGATTACGCACAAGCGTGACGCGTCAACCCGGTCTCACAGTAAGACCGGGTTGGACCTGTTCAGGTTTACGCAGACAATCTTTACATTTAGAATTGGCATACAGGTGTAAAATTAATGCAGTAAAATATAAAGCATTTTATTTAAATATCCATTCATTATTTTACAAGCACAGAGAGCCGCATCAGATGGATGGAAGAGCCGCATGCGGCTCCAGAGCCGCCGACCCCTGTGCTAGCCTACTTTATTGTCCCCAGCAATTTTTAAACCCCACTCAAGTGTATGGTTATTGTCCCCAGCAATTGAGAAAACAAACTGACGCCCTTGTGCAGAGCTGCCGCTGGGGACAACCGGGTGGAAAGGTTTCCATCCCAGAGCTCCACAAACCATCAGCCCGCGCATCAAACAGAAGCCGCGATCAGACAGAGATGCGCCGAGCTGCGGGGAGGGGAGTACCGGGTGGAAAACATCGGTCTCCCGAGAGCTCCACAAGCCGATAGTCGGAACCCAGCTCCACCAACATGTTATATTTCTAACCCATTTTCTAAAGTGCAGTATTATGTTAAATGCACTGGGTTTTACCCTATTACATTTAAATTTTATGGTTAAACAGTACATGTTAAAATCTAAGCTCAGCTCGGCAGTGACCTAAAATACATAAATATAATTTTACTTACCGAAAAAAATGAAGTGGAGACTCCTTGGACTCTCTATTAATGCAATTAATGCCACAGCAAGTCATTTTGTCCAACACTTGCACAAAAAATATCCAAAAAAGAATACACAAACACAGAGACTCAAAATGCCGGAACAGTTTCCAAGCCAGACCGAGGCTCTACTGAGGCCTTTCCCCGGAGCTAACTCAGTGGTCACGTGGGTCTGATGCTCATTAATTATACAGAATTTTAGGCTTTTAATACACTTAAACAGAAGAGTGAGAAAAAAATTCACCCCCCTCAGAGTTGTCATGAGTATAAACTAGATAATTTAAACAAAAAACATGTTTTGGTACCAGGCTGTAAACATGTTTATTACTGCTGTGAAATTGGTATTTTTAACATGGGAGTCAATGAGGATTTGCTCGCTTCTGACACCAGCCCCTAGTGGATGAGGGTGGAACTGCAATTTATTTCATTTCCGGGTTTGCCTCAATTTTAGAGCTGCATTGTGGGGGCTTGGTTGGGACATCACTAGCATTACCTGGTGACGGTTGTTGTTGAGTTGAGCCGAGTTGCAGAAATATCCTTTGTCTTCTTTTCTTTAAAAATATGAATGAACAAAAAATGTAACAGCAGTACAATAAAAAAATTAAAAAGTCAATGAAAAGTTCATTTCTATAGCAGAACGTTACGCATACACTGCTGTATAGAAATGTGAAAAGGTCATGAACAATCAGATGCACACAAAAGGTTTTGATTTATGGTAAAAGCTATCAAGATAACAAACTCCATCACCTCTGACCTCTTTTTTTTTCATGTTTGCCTAAAAACGTGTCAAAGCTCTGTTGCTATTGTCTCCATTTGCCATGTTTGGGTTTGAGGCCTTTTTTCAGCACTGTTCTAATCTGGGTTCATAGGTGGAACCAGCTGGACCTGGCCATTGTTCTGCTGTCAGTGATGGGCATCACCCTGGAGGAGATTGAGATCAGCGCTGCCCTGCCCATCAACCCCACCATCATCAGGATCATGAGAGTTCTGAGGATAGCACGAGGTATAACCGCTGCTCGCGTTGGAGGTCCTTTTCACACCCCACCTGCTATAAATAGAAAATTGATTTGGACTTGGCAGTGTGATAAAATGGGTGTTTTTATAGGTCAGTTACCTGTATGGAAGTATGTTGAAAAGGTTGCAATTTAAAGACATTTTTTCTCAATTTAATGTTTTATGTTTAATTAGAATTTATAGATTCTCCCTGTAAATTTGTTTGAATCTTCCTCTTCTCTGACTCAGTGCTGAAGCTACTGAAGATGGCAACAGGAATGAGAGCCTTACTGGATACAGTTGTCCAAGCCCTGCCTCAGGTACAACTCTTACCCTCTCACCTGTCCGTCTCTCACAGGCCTCATTCCTCAAAAGGAAGTTTACCCATCTCAGTCAGGAGACACGTGCCCTACTTCTCGTTTTCTGTTGGCCTTCAGGCGACTCTAATGGATCCTCATGTGCACACGCTCACCCTCATGCACAAGCACATCGTTTGTCTTGTTTTAAATTCCAGCACTGTGTGAAGTACCCAGACTCCCGCTGTGACCAGAGTGTGTGAGAAACCGTTCCTAAGCCAGTCTGTAGGTCGTTTGGCGGTGAACTGTCCTCGGCGTCTTGGTTTCTAGGCCATCCCCTTTTATTCCGGTGCACTTAAAGTTCATCTGCTAAACAGACTCAGCTTAAGCTCGCTTTTGTGAGGAATATTAGAGCTTTTGTTTTGATCAAACAAAACGGTTTAGTGGTGAAATCTCTTGTAATCTCCTTGAGGGGACACTGTGAAGTCAAGCAAAGTTCCCGACGGGCAGCAGAGACGTCAGCGGATTATCCCTCCCTGGTTGGGATTTATGACAGCGTTGTTTCACTGCGATCTAAGATCTAAACTGTCAGCAGTGCCCCAAAGAAGAGCCTGCGTGAACCGAAGTGGGGCGTAGCACTATAAGCAGTAGCAAGCCTGGATTGTTTTCTTTGTTTTGTCTATTAGACCTGTGCTTATATGTGAGTGAAAACATGCCCCGCCCACTCAGCCAGCACATGAATATTAAATGAGCTGTGTGCTGAATGGTTACAATGACAAGCACCACAACTTATGGGTCTATCTGGCACTCATTCATTGCCTGGGTGTCACCAGTTCACCCTGGAATGTGGGTGTTGCTCCAACATCCTTCGTTGTTGTTTTCATCTTGTCCAACAAGGATGTTAGGAGTAGCTCGGGTTAGCATTACCCTGACTAATGTTTATATATCGTTGACATTAAAGCAGGTTTTGGACATGCAAATGCAAGGCAGTTAATTCAGTGTTTCTCAGAACAAGATGTATCCCAGCGGCAATTACAACATTACTAATTTACTTATGAAAGCAGGTCAGAGATGGCACAGGCGTTTCTGTGTTTCACATTAGACATCACAAGCAACTTATGTTCAACAACAACACAGGAAATGTGGTTTTTAAGTTCTAGGCCCGGGAGGGGGTTGGATGAGCGGAGCATCCTCCCGATGTCCGTTAGAGCAAGTGGGGTGGACTAGAAGGACTCAGCTTAGCTCTCATCGTTCACTCTGAAGAGCTGTTCAAAACATTTGTTTGTGAACGTCACTTCACGAATCCGTTTTCAATCATACTGTGTTGAAAAAGGATCGTTACTATATTCAACTATGTTTAATTAACTGTGGCAGCAGTCTTGAATTGGATATACTCCAAAAGTTGTTTCAGAAGCCCCTTTTACAGGACACACCAATCAGCCTATTATTACTGCAACCGTGTGTCTTATAAGCTCGCAATGCCAACATGGTGATACACGAACTTTTGCGGCATTCATTCTGTAAAATTGCGGTAATTGTCTGTCTTATAAAAGGCGATTAGGCCTTGGCGGAAAAGAGGGAGGTGTCGTGATCACGTGGGGAGTTACTGTCGAGCTCCGGCCGGTGACTATCGTATTGACCCGGAAATAGGGCGACCCCGATTATAGAACGACCCTCCTTTCCAAGGCTAATCTTCAGGAAAGGACAAAAAAATAAAAAAATCACTTTTTATATTAAATATTTTTATTGAAAAAAAAGCAGAAAAACTATTTTACTGATTTATATTTTATACTATTATTTAATACTATTTTAATGCAGATTATCAGAACTTTGCTGACATGTGAAATCAAAAGTCAAATGAGGCTTTTATTTAGACGCCCACTGCCTCGATGTACTCACTCATGCTGCTGCGGTCCCGGTGTGCCATCAGATCGCTACACCTGCCGACTCCTCCCAGAACGTCATCCTCGCTGCCATCCAATTCATCCATGTATTCAATGTTTCACGGCTCTGCTGAATTGACCACCATCATCTTAAAATGCACATAACTGCCTTAGTATGATAACCTGCCCCACTTTTGGTCCACTCTTCTCCGGAACTCTCGTCTCCATTTTTTTTCTCCTGTTGAGAACACGCAGCCTGGCGCCCTCTGCTGTTACGGGCATGTAATGGTTGGACCCCGATTGTAAGACGACCCCACATTTTAAAATTATTTTCAATGAAAAAAACCTCATCTTATGTTCGGGTCAATATGGTATATTGAAAATGAAAGTAAACAAGGGTCGAAAGTTTTGCTGTTGTAAACAGAATCAGCTGAAATGATAAACTGTAGCGGTGCAGCTCTCCAGGAGCTTCTCTCTGTTACAACTAGAGCTCAGATCTCCAGAGGCTGCACCGGGACTGTGGGAAACAGACACCTATAGGAGCGGCTTGTCAAAAATACTTAAAGTGACAGTGTGTATTTTTCCTGGAGATGGGGACAGTAGATACCTAAATCCTTGCAAGCAAGTAGTATTTTTGTGTTGGAGTAAGATCTTCTCAATGGATGGACATTAGGGTCAAAAAGCTCTGGGGAGTGCAAACTCTAGCAAAAGATCAAGCACATCAAACTCCCTTTCATCACTGGCAACAAGTGAAGAGGTAAATGTGAAAAACAACATTCAAGAATGACAAAAGTTTTGTAACCGTTTGTTACAAATCAGTAAATGCATTTTGTCCTCATGGGCTCCCGTAGAAGGAAACATGCCATCTAATATGGCATCGTCCAGAGACTTAGACCCGCTCCCATGTATGTTAGATTGGATTTTTATGGAGATATGTTACGAAGCTGCCAATATTTTTCTACAACTGGGCATCATTTCATTCATTTCAACACCATTTTGAGGGATATTTCCAGAGATTATTGGTAAAAACTACACATTGTCTCTTTAACGATCACGGTTTCAATCTGAATATAAAGCATCTTACGTTTAAGATAAACGGATGTCTGCTGCAGCTCAGAGACCACCCCCATACCCTCTTTATGTCAACATTGCCTAATCTTTTGTAAAATAGGACACGGTTGCACCACATTACCGCCACGATCTGACCAAAACAACCTAAGGCTCCCTGATGCCGCCACAGCGTTGCGGAAAAATTACAGCATCACTTTGTAAAAAGAGCTATTGAAATGTGTCCAGTGGTTTAAAATCTCTAAACCTCTATAGACATACACACAACCCCAGGCAAAAACATTATCACCTGCCTTTCATGTTTCAGCTGATTGTCAGTTAAGCAAACTACAACTAGGTTCTCAGCAGTTGGTTTTCTGACAAAAAATGCCCCTCGATAGAAACATCTGGGATCACTCCACTCACACATTTATTGTAAACGATCACCGTGTTAACTCACATTCTCGTGGATTTGCCTGTGAATACATAAAGCAAACAATCTACATAGCTGAAGTTAGAGCTTTTGACGTTTTTGTAGAGCACTAGCAGTAATTAGGACACCATTCTTGCATATACACAACAAAAAGCGTAAGGACTTTGGTCTTTTTACAACACACTGGACAGCCTCCACAGGCAGGTGAATCCTTTCACCTTTGTCTCCGAAGAGAAAAGCAAGTGAGAAAATCATAACAAGCCCTTAAACACCAGATGTTGTCTAGAAAAGACACATGTAAGACACAGAAGCTCTTATACAGGCACACACACACACATACACACACACACACACACACACACACACACACACACACACACAGATTATCCACTGACCAGCAAAAGTAACATAAATCAAACAGATGGAACCAGGTGGTGAGGTGAGAAGAGGGCAGTCAGTGGTGAGCAAGAGCAGATTCCTTGTCTTTTCCATTCTATTGATCCCTCTCTCATTAACACCCAGTCTTTTGCTCTGTCCCACGGGCATGCAAGGAGGTAATTTAATCTAAGGCTAATTAAAAAGTTCCAGGAGGTCTTTTTGTATCTAAATGGATGTGTGTGAATGTAGAGATGCTGAAAAGTAGAGCAGAAGCGTCATACCTGGTGACTAGCTTTACCTTCGGTGACAGAACGGTGAAACTAAAAAGGCAACCTGGCAAATGTGTTTCATTCCAACAAACAGGACTGGGTGGCATTGATATTTAAACAACGGCTTCAGAAAACTCCCACAGAAAAAATGGCCACATACAGTACTTGATGTGAGAAGACTAGTGGCACTCAGCAACAAACTTCTACAACATTAGTGATGATGATGATTAAGGTCAACAGTACCTCTTGTTCAGTAAACACTAACTAGTGTAGAAAATGGATAGATGGATGGACTGTACCAAGGTATGAACGAGTGATGTCATTGTGCTGTAAGGATCTATTGAGAAGATACTGAGTTGTTCCTAGGGGGTCTTAATATCATAATATCATGAGCTGCACCTGTTCCCCTTGACCAGGTCATACATGTGCACCATGGTCACCTGTAGTAATGCACCACCAATATCCATTACAGTAAATAATCTAAAACCACTTATCATTGGTCCATGTTTCTCAGTTTTGGTGCCAGTCTACAGGAAGCCATCAGAATCAGACAGTTTCATTGCCATATGTGCAAGAATCATAACATTAGGAAATTGCTTTGGTACTTGGTGCAAAAAAAGGAAGATAAACATAAGAGATAAGAAAAAATAGGAAATAGGGATATAATCATGACAAAATAGTAATATAAAGTGGCAATACTTAGAGAAATAGCTGCTACATGCAAGAAGGTAAAGGTACTAATCAGAGCGGATCAGTTCAGGTACAAGCACAACACCGGGTCATCAACTGGAGTGGGCAGCCCTAGGATTGTTGTTCATGAGTCCAACAGCAGAGGGGAAGAAACTGTTCTTGTGGCGAGAGGTTCTAGTCCGAATGGATCTGAGCCTCCTGTCAGATGGGAGCAAGTCAAAAAGGGGGACACGGGTCAGCTGTTATTCGACCTGCACGCCTCAATGTCCTGGAGGTGTACATGTCCTGTATGGAGGGGTGTTTGTAGCCAATAACCTTCTCAGCAAAGCGTACAACACGCTGCAGCCTCTTCTTGTCCCTGGTGGTAGCTCCAGCGTACCACATGGTGATTGAGGAGGTGAGGATGGACTCGAAGATTGTCGTGTAGAGCAGTTCTGGCTGGTTGAATTTCTTCAGCTGCCTCAGGAGGTAACCCATCACCACTACAACCGGGCAATAAAACACTATGGGGGGCAGCAGTAGCTCAACAGGTTGAGCAGGTTGTCCAGTAATCAGAAGGTTGCAGGTTCGATCCCAGCTCCAGATATCGAATTCTGCTGTTGTGTCATTGGGCCACTTAACCCACCTTGCCTGCTGGTGGTGGTTGGAGGGACCGGTGGCACCTGTGCTCTGCAGCCTCACCTCTGTCAGTGCACCCCAGGGCAGCTGTGGCTACATCGTAGCTCATCACCATCAGTGTGTGAATGTGCGTGTGAATGGATGAATGATACACTGTAGTGTAATGTGCTTTGGAGTCCTCAGACTCTGAAAGGTGCTATACAAGTGTGAGTCATGCTATGGTGTCAATGGCAGCTTATGTAAACAGTGAATTCATAGTTCATTCCAAAGAGTTTCATACCAGTAAACAAATGGAGTTAGTAACATGGTACCATTTGACAGTCCTCTCCTGGGTTGGTCCATCTTCAATACTCTGGGTATTATGTAATACCGTGAACCTGACAACACACTGTGAAGGTGATGCAATCATTCGAGTCATGTGTTTTGGAGCAGAAAACCTGTTTAAAAACCTAAATTGGCTTCACTGAAGGACTGGAATGATCGGTTAAAGACCGAAGGCAGAGAGGAAAATTATCTCAGCCTGACCCTAACAAAGTCTTGTTATCCAAATCTGATGCCATGGCAGCCTTGAGATGCCAACAACAACCCCCACGAACAAATGCAGACAGATGCTTCCGCCTTCGGATTGGTGGACTTCAGCCTGGCAAGGTCATCCACCTGCAGGAGTCAATGTGCTCTGCGCTCCTCCCAAGATCTCCCTCCCACCTGTGGCTACAGTGGCTGAGCGCCGTACATGGCTGCTCTCGCTGGGGAAACAGGATCCCAGCCACTCCCACCCCCCACCCCCCACCTTCCTATTATCATGTGATGTTGTGTTGTGCTGTCTGTTGCTTATCTGTTTGAGGTGTTTTATTTATTTATTTTTTTTGCAGAGCAAATCTGCCCTCCTGGTGGGAGAGTAGCTATGAAGTGCCTTTCTTCCCTCCTCCCGAATCAATTCTTCATGTTACCCTCTCTAAGGGAGAGCCCAGCCACCTTGCGCAGAAAACTCATTTTGGCCGCTTGTATCTGCGATCTAGTTCTTTCGGTCACTACCCAAAGCCGGTGACCATAAGTGAGGGTAGGAACGTATCGACCGGTAAATTGAGAGCTTAGTCTTCCCTCGTGGTCTCTTCCCAGTTATATAGTAAGTAAGTAAGTAAGTAAAAGTTTATTTATATAGCGCCTTTCACAGATATAAATCACAAAGCGCCAGTTCTATACCCATACCCATAACTGGTCTTCATGTGTACCAAATTATGTTCCCTCCTCTCCGTGATTGATGTCAAGTTGTTGTTATTGTTGTTGTTAGCCTCAAGGGCAAAATGCCGATTATCACTTGTAAGTCGCTTTGGACAAAAGCGTCTGCTAAATACATAAACATAAACATGTCAAAATCAGACCATTTCTTTTAGGTGATTTTATTGTCATTGTTGCTGAGTATAAACTGATTTTGCTCTTTGTATCCCCCCAATTGAGACATCTTAATGCCGTATTTGCTTATTTATATGCCAGAAAACATTTTTTATTTCTTCTAATTTAAAGATGCTGATGAACAAGGTCATTTTTCTATATTCATTTAATGGCAACTCCTGTATCTGAAGCTAAACAGATGCCATGCACTGACACAATGGAATCTATATCAAGATTACAAGTATCTCAGTACTAATGAAAAGTAATAATCAACCAGCATATTTGCCTGTAAAATTAGGTGAAATCTTAAACCTTTGTTTTCTTGAATAGGTAGAAGCAGCCAGCACTTGTGGTCAGAGCTTGTCCTCATTCTCAGCGGAGAATAACAACGCCGTTGGCAGAATGTTTCATTTCCCTGTAATGGGATTAGTTTTTGCCCTGAGTGTTTGCTGTCTAACATCTTCATCTCCATTAAGTTGGGTTAATAGAAGTCAGTTTCGTGGTGGAATTGAGCCAAATCCCAAAACCCCAAACTCAAAAATTCATAAAAGCACGAGCGGTTGGGTTGTTAAAGCCTCTCAAGAAGCAGCGCTGCTGTTTACAGATTCAAATTGGATAAGACAAGAGCAGCATGATGAAAACACTCTGAGCTGATCTGTTCAGTATTAACCAGTAAAGGACTCATCATAATTCATATCTGCAATAAACTGTCAAATTCAGTTGTGTGGCCGCTATATCTCCAAAAAAGGAATTTGAACCTGTATGTTTTTAAACTGCTTTTTTCATTAATAGAAAGCATCATTTTATGTTACCATACATAATTTATTGCAGATCCATTGAGCAATAAATTAACCAGCAATAAGGACGGTTCAATAGACTATTTATTTGTACTAAAAGCATGTCATGTGCGTAAAATAACCAGAGCATGAGACCATGTCACAATGCTGTTAGAAACATTTTTGTGTGATTTGTGTGTTTTTAAAATAATTTAGGATGAGAATTTTAAAAGAGTTGTTCCTGTTGTGTTTGTGTGCTGCAGGTGGGTAACCTGGGCCTGCTCTTCATGCTACTGTTTTTCATCTACGCCGCCTTAGGAGTAGAGCTTTTTGGAGAACTTGGTGAGTTTGTGTGACATTTTGTTGAAAAGCTTGTTACTTCAGTACACACTGTGTCCATTTGTTCAAGTATTGGTAAATTAATTTTACTGACTGAATCTTTACTTGACGGGGACATTACTGACCAACATAGAGCAAGTTGCATCTGATGCAATGCATTCAGAGCTTATAGCTAATTTACAACTCCTGTCCCTGGTTGGGTTTTTCTGCACAGTATTAGAAAATAATAACAAAACAATATTAAAAAAACATTTGAAAATGGAAGATATCCTATACAAAACTAAAAACACCTAATTTATATGCTACCCTGTATTAATAATAATGCATAACAAAAGGCTATTCTGACAGTATTAAAAACACATTTAATAATTAAAACGACTGTGTATATTTTTCCTGGCAATTAGTGGCCAGTGCATACCTAAATCTTTTTGTGCTCGAGGAAGACCTTGCCAACGATTAGTGTCAAAAATCCCTGGGACCGTAGTTTTCAAATGAATACTTTATCGGATCAATCAACCTCAGCAGAATGACAAGCACATCAGACTCCCTTTCATCCCTGACAACAAGTGAAGAGGTAAATGTGTAGAATGTTTATGAGTGGCGAAAATTTTGCAACCATTTGTTACAAATCCGTGAATGAATGTTTTGTCCTCATGAGCTCACGTACAAGGAAATGTGCCATCTAATATGGCGTCGCCCAGAGACTTAGGCGTTTCTCAATGTCAAGGCACCTGGCCTTGTGAGGCCAGGTGCCTTGCTCATGAGGACACTGTCCTTCCTTGGTCAAAGAAAACGGTTAAATGGAACAGACTTCCATCACGTGACCGCAGCTTCCACGGCGGTCACTTAACATCACGTGACACTAGAGATAATGTTATATTTTATACGTATAAGTTTCAATATAAATATATAGCAAGCCTTTAACTTTTTAAATTGTGTATATATTTGTTAAATTAAATATATAGGCGAGTTACTACTCACTAGCCACTGAAGATGCTACTACTAAGCAACTAACCAACCAAAATAACTTCTTTGGAACTAAAAGAAATATTTTAAATTAATTGACTTCCTTTTAAACTTGAAATTTGCCCCAGAAGTAGCTGCTTGCTTCTCATTTGCCATCCTTTTGAAAATACTGCGGTGTATTCTGGGAAATTTTTGACCAAGGCTAGGCTACAAGACACCTCCCATGCATCCTTCCTCAGCTAGCTACACGGCTAACAAACGGAGAACACATGCCTCGGTAGAACATGAACAATGGAACGCGTCTTGGCTGCTCCTGATGACATATCTCCTAGGCAACCGTGGCAGAGCCAAGACATCAAGGCAAGGTTCCTAGGCATTGAAAAACACCCTTAGACCCACCCCCATTTAGTTTAGATTTTTATGGTTAAATGTTACAAAGCCGCCAATGTTTTTCAACAACTGTGCATCATTCAATTCATTTTCAACATTTCAATAGATAATTCCAGACATTAATGGTAAAAACTACACATTGTCACTTCAAAGTTATTCCAACAGTAAATATATATATATATATATATATATATATATATATATATATATATATATATATATATATATATATATATATATATGTAAACGTTAATAAAACACTAAACCTAACAGTTTTTAAAACACTGAAAATTGAGATGTAACATCTCCTTTCACTTATTATCTATAGTCTTGTATATCTATTGTAGGAGCCAATATTGTTTTGGTTTAGATTATCTTATGGTCTAAGTTTATTTTGATAATGTTTTATGTACATTTCAGTTTATTGCACTATGGTTTGTATTTCCTTTGACCACTGGTGGCACTGCGGAGCCTATAAAGGTGTTGAGGTGGCAGTGCACTGGCGTTTTCTGGGTGACGGGAGGTCACACGGTTTTTACCGCTTCGTTTGGTTCCATACGCCACATCTAATTTGCCGTTATAATTTTCATCATTTAAATAAACCTGGACAAGAAATAGCCATTGTGGACCCAGCTTGTGATCATCATCATATTCAATAAATGGGACAATAAACCCAAACCCGCTTTCTGCCTGGACAATATTGTTGAAGCGAGTCATTGCCTCCACCCGCACCCGAAGGTGACTAAAAGTGGGATTTGATAGTCACTACATCTATTGTATACAGATCCACATCACACTGTCACTTAACATTCCTGCGCTGACCCATCTCGACTCGCGACGGAGAAGGCTGTCGCTGGTTTAGCATCTAGGAAACAGCTGAGGACGTTTTGGCTAGGAGACGTTAACCATTAGCATTAGCAACTCCACCACACTGCAGAACCCCTTCAGGATGGTGTTATTTGTGGAGATATAACATCAACGTTGCACACCAAATGGATTCAGAGGTAGAGTCACGTTGCTGTTATCCAATCAGAGGCGAAATAATATCAGCAAATAAGACTCCAGATGTCTGAAGCTGCTTTCTCCTCCAGCTGATTTGTACTTCCTGAACCAGGCTCCAATAGACAGCACTGGTCCATGGGGTGTCTTTTAAATACAAATATGGTCAAAATACTCCACAAAATATTTATAGCTGTATGTTATGTTGTTTGAAAAAAAGTTTCAAGCTAGCTTGTTTTGCAGATTTGCCCTAGCTGTAGTAAATTATATCAAGCAGCTTTTTGTAATTACTCCGACTTTCTATGCTATTATAATTTCTTGACTCATCAGAAACATTTAACCCTCTGGAGGCAGGCGTCGCAAATTTGCATCGTTAAAACCTACCTGGTTACTCCACATACGTATGTCATGAGCATTTTTTAACTCAGAAGTACCCCTGAAGGACTTAGTTGTTCGTCCTTTTATCAAAACTTATTTTGAGCCTGAGACGGTTAAGTGTGAAAAAGTGAGAAGAGCGGAAATGTAATGAAATATTTTTCTATGCATTAATTAGACAATACTGATGAATATAATAATATTTTTACCTCAGTTTTGTCAGTTCAATCAGAGCATTAAGAAACAAAAAACATTTCTAATTTCCTCCTGTACTTTTAAGTCCTTTAAAAGCCACTGTCATTAATTTGCATTTCAAACCACCGTCACAGTTTTGAAGCTATAAAAGCTGTCTTAAAACATTCCTACTAAACTTCAAAGAGTGAATCTTATGAACAAACATTTTTCTCTAGAGCCGCAGCTGCTTAGAAGCTAAAGGAAGCAACCTGTTGGTGTCACAGATCTCAGGATTTTAACTTGATAAGAGCTCCAAAACAAATACATTGTTATTGACTGGATGACAGATTGTGTCTGCTGGCTCGGCTGAAAGGTTTCACACATTCATTCGATTTGGAGAACAATGTTGTTTCAAAGCTAACCATCAAAACTCACACGTCTTCAGTTCCTTTTCTTTTGACTTTGTAGTGATTTGAAGTTGTATATTTATACACTGTAATTAGATAATTTAATTATCTGATTTTGTATATTTATACACTGTAATTAGATAATTTAATTATCTGATTTTGTATATTTATACACTGTAATTAGATCTAAGTAATCAATCAGAAGTGGTTGTTTTTATCATCAGGGAGTTTACTTAAACACTCTGTATTGACTGAGAGACATGAAAAGAGAGAGAGTTGGGATCGTTTAAGAATCTTTAATTTCTATAATTATAAATTCTTACAATCTACCAGGACTGTCTCAATGATGAATGCATATGGATTTAGATGTTTCGTGTTGGTGTGTGTGTGTGTGTTTTGTTCAGAATCTCTAGGCTGACGTAGCGAATCTGGTTGTTATGACTAGGCTACCACGAGGCTTTAGAAGCTGACATGAGCCGCCATATTGCCGTGACCACGTACCGTATATGGAGTCTCCCGTGTAGATAAGGAATTGCCAGGTCCTAAGACCTCGGTTGTACTGGAGCTGGTGAAACAGCGGTCGCAGCACACAACGCCCGTCTGAGGATAGCTCCGGTAGTAGTCGGCAGGCGTCAGCAAGTTCACTCTTATTTTGAAGGAATGTCGTCTCGTTGATTCAAACAACGGAAATCTCCAGCTTGACAGTTCTCAGCTTAAAACAGGAAATACAGCTGGCCAGCCTGTACTCCTCTTTGCGGTGATGGATTGAGAGCTGGCTGAAAACAATGTGAGAGTATGATGTAACTCCTTGGGAGCTCGGATCGAACAGAGCTGATGTTAACGTGGAACTTAACGTGGAACTGAATATAAAATGGTGTTGCCTTCTTTTATATCTCCTAATTGTTTACCGATCTTAGTAAACCGGATTGGACACATTAAGTAAACATCCCAGATTCTCTCTACGACAGACAAAAGTTCTGATTGGTTGAGAATAATGTGTCATGCGTTTCCATGGTAATGTATATCAGTCTGTCTGGTGCAGCCCTGTTTATTCATTTAAACACATAATTCATGACATCTTTATTTCACAGATCATTCACCTGATTATTAATGATCAACATATGCTTTGATTAGCTTATCACAAATAAAGTACTTTGATTAATCAATGAAAAGCGTTCTTCTTCTGTTCTTCTGTCTCTTCGCCTGGAATGTAAACATACTGAACCAAGCGTCCGACCTTGGTGATGTTACTGTATGAAGGGGCAGCTGTTAAGGGCAGACCATTATAAACTTCACAACGCTACAACTTTTAATCCTCCCTTTTTCTTATCTCCCCCATATCGCTCCTCTTTGTAAGCTGACCAACCTTTCTTTCTCTTTTTTTCACAGTTTGCAATGAAGACTACCCATGTGAAGGTATGAGTCGTCACGCTACCTTTGAAAACTTTGGCATGGCCTTCCTTACCTTGTTTCAAGTCTCCACGGGCGACAACTGGAATGGCATCATGAAGGTACATGCCCATCCCGTCAAGAATTGATGGCAGGCAGTGTCGTGTTAGTTTGATTGATTGGGAAAAACGGATCCGAAAGGATCCGAGAACAATGGCATGGAATCTGCTATTCAGTAAAACGTAATGGTGGGAAAAATTGGGTGGTTTCAGGCAAGAATCCCTCCTCAATGAAGCGGAGCGAGATGGCTGCCTGGTATGTAAATACACTGTTCCATATTGAATCCATCAGCAACTACTCTCTCTTCTCCATATATCTATGCTATGTAAGGAATAGAGATTATGCTTGAAGCGGCTGGAAAATACTGAATTCATGCAGAGCAGATAGTAGTAAACGCCCAGAAGCCCAGCCGGCCACAGATGCTCCCTTCAAAGAGACTTTCTGCCATTTTACACCTAAAATACAACCTTAGCAGTGAGAGAGGAACCTGCTAAGGTTCTGTAAAAAGCAAGTAATGCTCAGTGAGAACTAGTGATGCACCTATGATGGAGAAGAGGGGAAATATAGAGAGAAAGTGCAGTGACAAGGAAGGAAAGCGCCAGCCAACTGTAACAAGAGTGGAAATAAAAGAGGGGGGAGAGGGGTTAAAAGGGCCACTTAGTATGCTTTCTCCTAACCAGAGGGAAAATGAAGGCAGAAATGAAAAACATAATGGGAAAACACTACAAGAGAGAAAGAAACGGGGGTTGAGTGTAAGAAAATGTCTGCTTTATTTGAAAGAACTGAAATGTGTAAAGAAATAAGATGGAGAGAGGGCATGTTTGCCAAAATTGGAGATGTTTTTGAGAAGGAGCACAATGTGTACATGTCAGGTCAAATTAGATAAAAAAAGACCTGCTTCAGCTCGGAGAGATAAAATTGTTATGTGCGGTCACAGCCCGGGTGAGATACGCTTTCTTCCTCCAGAAAATTCTTGTCACTTTAGTTTTACTGTGACAGAAGTCCACTGTGGATGTTAACCAGAGTGGAAAACCAGTTCATTCTCTGGCACGAAAGAGAAAAATGACGTATTTATATCAGGTAAACATTCATTTATGCTAATAGATCAGTGTTAATGTCATTAGCATAGATACATGTTTGCATTAATCTATGCTAATTGTACATGCTGTTATAAATCAGGAACTGCTGTTGTCTTCATTATGTAAACATAGACTTTTGTTTAGATCCTGATTCGTGTATCTAGAATAATCGAAAGCCAAATTAGCCTAAAACGCATCGCGTGTTTTAAAACATGGTCATGTGGTGTCCAGCTAAGAGCTATGTAGCTCACGGTTTACCTCGCATCGCCAGAGGGTTTGGGCCGTTTCAGCCAGATGTGCACGGCATGATTTTTGCAACCCTTTATTAAGTTTTAAACAATTCATTTAATAAGTCAAATTATTTGAAGACTAAAAATTCTTGAAGTTAAATTAATAGATTAGGCTTTGTGATAAAATAAAGCAGTTTTACTGATTATTTTAGGTTCTTATTAAATAACAATGAGCTGTTGGACTTAGGTCATGTCAGCTGTGACGAGAAACTCACCTGCCTTCAGACTAACTCAGTGTCAAAGGAGTATTTCAACATGGACAAAAAAACTGCACTATTAAAGGAACATAGATGTGCAAACTTCCCCTTTATCATCGTTTTGTGGTGCCATGTCAGTGTTTCATTTTAGGAACCATTTGCCTAAAACAAGCCATGTAAAAACGTCCCCATTTGTGATGTCACAAACAGGGAAAGTAGAATAGAACCACCTCTTGGGTAAAAGACAGCTGCTGCTGGAGGAACAGCGACGGCTCTGCTCCAAGCCCCTCCCAGATATCGGAGCTTCTCAGCTAATAGCAGCCTGAGCAGGGGAGGGGTAGGTATGGCCAGTTTCAGCTTGTTTTCTCAGTGACAGAGCCCTGATACGACTCATTATGGAAGGAAAAATGTCAAGAATAAAACTGCTGAAATAGCATCATGTGAGAGGGATTTCGTGCAAAGAACTTCATGAAAATGTTTTGTATCAACTTTAGAAGTACCTGAAGATAAAATTCATAATAACTCCCCTTTATATGAAACCTCTGTGATACTGCAGCAGGCTGAGCAAACTGAAAGTTTGGCAGCCTTTATTGTGGTGATGTCAAAAACAAGCCAGTGATTATCTGACAGGAAACACCTTGCTTAAGTGTTTGATAGAAGTAGTCCTACACAGTGTCATTTACACGAGAAGAACAACAAGGATGGTTTGTTTGCACAAGCTCTATTGACTTTGTATCAAGAATGTGACGTAATTCATTCTGGGAACCTGTGATTCTCAATGTTAGGGCATTACATGCTGCAAAATGCTTCACACTACAAGTCACATTGACCAATTCACACACACACACACACACACACACACACACACACACACACACACACACACTAGCAGATTGGTGGTCACGTGGGATTCAGTGTCTTAAGAACACTTCAAACATGTGGTGAGGAATCCAGAATGAAACCACCGACCTCTTGACCGCTTGTCAGGCAACTACTCTTCCCATTGCGCCACTGCTGACCCAAGAGCAAAGCAGATGTGTTCACAGCGGTTGTTCACAGATTCTGAACATAGAGTGGACAGGAGTGTATGGCATTACACCGGTGTGTGGGTAGGAGAGCTTCAAGCTTCCAAACTACAAACCCATTCATGCATCATAAAACGATTTTTTTTTGTTATATTTGCATGTCTTTTATAAGTCGATGCAGGCAGTTGGAACGTTCCCAGAATGCAATGCTGTCTATAAAGGTATCAGTTGACACATCTAAGTGACAAGAGGTAACAATCATAGATGTTATATAAACTTCAACAACTGCCTCAGAGTACTATAGATAACCTGAGATCTTAAGTTTTAGTTTGAAGGATTTACTTCTGGAGCACAACTCTTCTTCTAGTGCCATTCCTGCTTCGTATAGCAGTATTGTGTTCCGCCATGACACGCATCTGTCATATGGTGAATTGCAGAGAGTACAGTCCAACCTCTTTATGTAACTCAGAAAAACGCACACTTGGAACTTTGTGAACTTTTGAATTTAAGAACAAGACTATAGCCTCATATTAGTTGCACCATTTCAAATGATCTGCTGAATGTAACTCTTATTCTTATATTACTGCAGCACCTCTAATCCATTCCCATCTTCTCCCCCCACCAGGACACATTGCGGGAGTGCCCACCTGACCATAACACTGATGTGGACTATGCCTGCAATCCGAGCCTTCAGTTTATCTCGCCCATGTACTTTGTCTCCTTTGTGCTCACCGCCCAGTTTGTGCTAATCAATGTGGTGGTGGCCGTGCTGATGAAGCACCTGGACGACTCCAACAAGGAGGCCCAAGAGGAGGCGGAGATGGATGCAGAAATTGAGCTGGAGCTGGCCCAGGGCACCCTCTGTTGCATGGGCGCCCCCGGTTGTGGGGGTGGGGGGGTGGACAAAGGACTAATCACTGTTGGAACGGCGCCTGGAGGTGTGGCCAGGAGAAAAGAGAGAGGAGGTCCCAGAGGAGAGATGGGAGAAGAAGTAAGGAGGCTGCAACACGTAGTCACCACTGCACACAGGGGACCATACAACCCCTGTGACTCCAACAGGTCGTCGTACTCTCCAGCACAAGTGAGTATTTGTTTATGTGTGTGTGTGAGTATTTTGGAGTGAAATGCTTATGATAGTGTGAAAGGCCTGTCATGTATGCTTTTGGTCAGTAGATAAGGACGCGTACACAGGTATGGTTTTTAATCAGCTCTGTTGGGCTTTTTTTATTTGATTTCAAATGATTGTGTAGTCAGTTATAAGTGACAACACTCAACAGTTAGTCTCTTTTCAGATGTGGTATAATGTAAAACTACAGGACACCTATTTTAGCTCACTCAGCTATGTGACTCCTCTGAAGAAAACATGTAGATAAGAAGCTGCTTGTTAGGGATAAAGAGCATGAACACGGTAACGGCGGAGTGTGTTTGAAATGTTCACTATCTAGTGCACTAACCTACGTAATCTTTATCCAGACCTTGAAAACTACAATGAACAAATGTCATATGCTGCAGCAGTTAAAATAGACCATAATGCAATGCAGCATGAGCCAGTGGAGCATGCCAATGCTGACTTCCACAGCTCATTTGATCATTTTCAGACACATTTTCTGAACATTTTAAGTGTGCAGCAGCTCGTTTCCTCTGCATAAACTGTTGGTCTCTAGAAATTACTTGTAAATTTTGATATTAAACTGTAATGAAAACATTTATTCATGTTCATGCATTTGGAAAGCACTTTTATATGGAACAAATTAGACCATTGGTTTAAAACTTTCAGCTTTTGACTCTTATAGCTAATCACAAATAACACACAATACAAACATTTGAACATGTAGCACAAACACAAAAGCTATGTAAATCATACAAACTCAACACTTAAAAAAATGATTATTTCAATCATATCATAGTTTTTAAATATGTAACTTTTCTGACTGTATGCACGGAGGAGGCGGGACTTAACCCTTTTAATGCATAATGGCCACTACAGTGGACAGCTACTCAAAATAGTTCGGGTTTATTTTTGCTATTAAGCACAGCTGTTGAAGATTCTGTTGCTTTTGAGCCCTCCCTTTGGACTCTAGTGAGTCAAGCCAACATATTTTATGTTCAGAATATATGCTGTCCACCGAGTTAATTAACTAGTAAATTAAACGTTTTCGTCTAAATTTGTTTCACTCATACCTAAAGATTAATGAAAAAGTTGTTTGAAAAATCCTGGTTTAAGATTTCATAATTCATGCATGAAAGGGTTACCTGCAGGTTTCCAATTAATTATTTTAGCATAGCTAATAAATCGTTTACCTGAGCCTGGTCCATCATTTGGCTATATTACTTTATATTATTTATTGACGTCAGTTTTTTGCTGTTAGTAGCTGTTCTGCCATTGACAGGCTTTTTAAAAGTAAAGTTGTTTTCTGTAGAACTGTTCATGACCCCGTTACCTGGTGTTTAATGCCCCACGGTGAGGTCAAAACCCCAACCTAACTCTAACCCTAACCAATAAAAACATTTAAAGAGCAAGTCACCCCCAAATCAGCATTTCTTTTTCCTGATGATCTATGTACGGTAAAAGTGTCTAATCATGCTGTAGACAAGTGTCATCAATAATTTGGCACTTTAGTGCATCGAAGTTAAAATTTAAATATTCTGCCTAACATTGTCAGTGTTGCGCCCTCTTCAGGTAAAAACTCTGCACTGCATTTGAATTTAAATCTGCCATTGCTATTGGCCAAGAGGTACACTATGGCATTAGCTGGTACATTATGATGTCACAATGTCTTTGTGAGTCTGTGGGTGTGTCCAAATCCAGGGGCAGGATGCTTGTGAGGACGGGTCCTCACCTGTCTAGCAAGGCCGGGTCCTTCGACCGCTAAGACCAGAACCCAAAAGCTCTGAATTCGGACAGTCTAGCCTTCACCTCTACGGTAGCCCGTAGGTCCCGTCACAGCCGTGGCGGCAGCTACACGCAAAGGAAAAATGCTAAAGCTGGCGAAAATTGAGATGGAATCTTTAAGGAGCTACAGCAGCTTACCTCCATCACCAGTGTTTGTTCACAACCGTTTTCAGGTAAAGTCATTTAGTTTATTCTAGAAGCTGTCAGGACTTACATGTTAACTTTAGATAGTTTTATTTATGTTTAAAGCTACAGACTGAACTGGTTAAATGTACACAACACATTACTACAGAGTATTAATATGTGGGTAATTAATAGAAACCAAATGCATTATAAATGTTGAATGCAGTAGGATGTTTTCTAATGTGAATTGGACCTTAGAACTACTTACTACTTTTGCATCAAATGAGGGTAAAATGTTTTAAAAACAGGTTTTTTCATGAAATAGCATTGAAGTGTTTTCAATGTGCATTTGTTTATTCAACTTAAGCCTAATACAGTCATGTATTTTTTTTGTTGAGTTATCTGAGTATTTCTCTTGCACTATCCTATTGTATACTACTGTACACTATTTTTACTGTATATATCATATATCTCATATCTGTTTCACCTGTTCATCTGTCTCTCCTACTGCTTTGAGCATGTACATGACACAACAATTTCCCTCGGGATAAATAAAGTTGTTCTTATCAAGACTTATCTTATCTTAATAATGATTAGATCTGTCTTAAAAATGTGAATTCTCTGTAGTTTTTATTTAACTATTCCCTGCTGCTTTTCTTTAAACAGAACAGAACCAGTGTACTGTAGGTTATGTTTTATTTTATATTTTTCAATTTAAAAACCCTTTTTACAGGTCAGCATGCACTATTCTGCACATCTGCATCTGTGCTGGTGAAGCTGTGGGTCTGGAGAATGAGCCTGAGGAAGACGTGTGTGGAGGAGGTCAGCGGTGCTCTGTCCTGGAGAAGGTACCAGTAAACCACCACTACTGTTAACAGGCAAGTCATTTATGTAGGAACCTCTATTAAAAACAACACTGTGGTTTTATTTGCTGAAGAGTCACAATTGTTATACCAGTGGATCCATGAACCATCTCCACATTTCATATTTCTGAATACATCTTAGAGATGCAACAGCCGTCGTCTGAGCCAGCCCAGCAGTCCCTGTAGATGGACGATGGAGTGGACAGTGAGAGGAAGCGTCCCAAAGCTCTCTCTGCAGACCGTCCTGTTTGATGTTCCTCTGACCAAAAACGTCCAGCCACGGGTCTGTTCCAGCCCTCCATCCACACCTGGATCCTCCTGCAGCAGATCCAGCTGCATTGTTAAAGACTTCGTACTCACTCAGTTCAAATAAATGATCCAGCAAGAGTCACTCAGGTTAATCCTCCTTTAACTGTACATAACTGGTCCAATAATCTTGTCTCCTTACCATATTTTCATTTTCTGTTCATGTAACATGTTCAAAAACATCTGTAATAATAAAACTGGTGATAAAAGGAATGATCAAATGAGTTATCAGTCAGTATTTCTTTTAATAAATGTGTTCAAATATCAAACAACTAAATAACATTAACTTAACAGTAGAAGGCCTCTCTCCCAGGAGGACCACTAGGTAAAGCCTCTCCTGACCTTGGACACCTGCAGTCCTAAAAAGAGAAAATCAGAGGTCATAAGTGGCAAAAAGGCAATAAAAAGATAAAAAGATAAAAAATAAAATGTATTTTCTTCACACAAACTATTTTTGATTGTTGTTTAAAAACGTGTCAATTGTGTAAATCCCTGAATGTAACAATACTTTTCACTGCAGAACACACGATAAACTATTGAAGTCATGAGTAAACAACTTCACTCTTCACCTCTAAGCTTAATAAAAATGCTCTGTTGTCCCTAAAACAAATGACAAGTTTAATTCACCACACACACACACACACACACACACACACACACACACACACACACACACACACACACACACACACACACACACACACGCACTTTCTGTGCTGTGATGTAATCGACCTCAAAATACTTCCTCACAAGCATCCTGCCCCTGGATTCAGACACACCATGTGTGTGTGTTTGTTTATGGCTCTGCCCTCTCGGTCTGCTAGGCAACATAATTTGTTGCATTTTTCAAGCATGAAGAGGGAGTGGAGTAAGAATCTAGTAGGGGGTGACTTGCTCTTTAAGGTTGGCTAAATGTAAAGTTCACTTAAAATTGTTTGCATAAATACTACAACTCTGAGTAAAGCAGCATTCCTTGGCCTTTATGATGCCGTATTCATTCAAAACTGTGTGAGCTTTTGCAAGCGGCTGAACAAGTAATAACAGATATGAGTAAATAAATTGCGTGTTGGCATTATAGAGACAGATTATGTTAATTACACGTTATCAGCCCAGACCAGCAAAAAACAAAGCTGTCCATCACTTCAGCATCAGGAGCGTATTCGAGTGTATCTGCTAGCATTACGTTGAAAGGCATGCTCACTTATTGACACCAAGTTTCCATTCAACAGGGTGTGTTCCCCATAAAATGTAGAAATGTGGTGTATTAAGTCAAGAGTATTTGTCCTACTTAGAATCATTAATAACAAAAATATTAAAAATGTATTATTAGCAGTTATGACACACTTGATTCATATAGACTTCATCTTATGATGAACATTAGTGAGTAAATACCTAGCTTATGGATTTAGCATTCATCATAGAAAATTTATCTAATTTACAGTAAATGTAATGTTGACATCATTCAGTAACTCTATAATGGATTAGCCTGAGTGGGTTCTGTTTTTACATGATAGCAACGCTTTAGTTCATCCACAGAAAGTTCCATATTACAGGCTTTCCCCTTAGCTAGTACTTTTAATATAGTTACTATCTTATGAACTTTATTTTGTTTAAGATCTTTGAGAGTGTTGGAGGTAAAAGGCAAAGGAATTGATTGCACCGTAGCTGCAATGTTGCATAAAAGCAGGTCTATTAACAAAATTGCATTAAGAAGGTATAAAGAGTTAACTGCTGAACTAATATTATCCAGCTTCACTTGTTTATTTATTTATTTATGTTTGAAGCCATAACAGCCACTTTTTGGTCATCTATGCTTTATTTTAGCTGCTCAGCTTATATCAGATCAAGTGAATTTACAAATTAGGTAAATCCTTATGCCACTCAGCAGTAGATGCTTCGTTTATGAGATTTGTAATGATGGTGTGAGATTTTCACATGGATAGCAACATGCTGATGACTCAACCCATTGTCGGGAGGTCGTTCACCATTTTGGAGCTAATCTTGGCTGCATGGAGCCATTTTTAGTCCAGTGTTAGCTGACAAAAGGAACTTAATGCGGACCAGGGAGAACACTCAGGCACTGTCCTCCCCCTCTTTTCCTATCCTGATCCTGTACTGTCTAGTGATGCAGCGAGGGATCAAAACACATTTCAACAGAACAAACGTTCTGGAGCTTTTGAACAAGCGTGTCAACGTCATTCCCATCAATCATTACATAGATTAGGATGAAAAACACACTCTCTCGCTCTCTCTCTCTCTCTCTCTCTCAATCCCACCCAGCGCTCATATGATTAAGCTTTAAGTTTTACAAAATAAACCCCTTTTTTTTAAATCGGGGTTAGGGTTTAGTCTCTGCTCTGTCGGTCAGTCTTTATGACTTTTCTTAGTTATTTAGTTTAGCTTCAGTTTTTCTAGTTAAACATTAGTTTATGTTTAGATTTACTGAAACTGATAAAGTAACTTGAGTTATTTCAGACATTTGATGGTCATATGATCTGCTTCTGCCCCTGCTGGTCGAAAGCAGGATTACAGCTGCTGTAAGCAACCCTGGCTGTGTCTCAATTCAGGGTCTGCATCCTACCTCGGCCGGATTCGTCGGCCGGTTACGTCACAGCGCCGCGACTCGGCCTGTCCCAATTCGAAGACTCCTTCAAATGCGGTCGACGAATGCGGCCTTCTTTTCGCCTGAATGAAGGATGGGTCGGGTGTATCCTTCAATAGGTAGCATTTCCCAAGATGCCTTGCGGGCCGGCCGGCAGAAAAACAAAGGCTGTGTCTCAATTCAGGGTCTGCATCCTTCGAAGGACCCAGCCCACCCGGCCGACGTGGGCTGCGTCCTCCGTCGGCCGGGTAGACCGGATGTTAACGGCTGTGAATTTGGACAGGCCTAGCCTTCATGAACTCCCTCGGCGAACGTTCCGTCGCCTAGCAACCGTGGAACCGCTGGGCAGAAGGCAGAAGGAACCTTAAACGATGGAGCTCGACGTTTTATTTAGCTTTTTAACCCCCAGAAACCCAAATTTAGAAAACAACTGCAAAATATTTTTTAACCTTTCACATGTTGTTCTAGGAGGCCAGATAAACGGGCCTATTTACACATTTTAACAGCCAATAGTGTTGCAGAACTGAATAGGACCTATTAGCAATGTAAATGTGGTTTTAAAAAGAAAAAAAATGGGGAAGGTTTATTTTTGTAGACTTAAATCTGATGTTGTAATACTACAACCGTGGGTCTCTGGGGGTTAATCATTTCCTTGACTGTTGGAGAGCTAATTCAGAGAAAATACTTTAGACTAGCTGAGCCTGAGCAAAGGTGTGATAATAGTTTTTAATACTTTCTAAGGGTCTTACTTTGACCAAAACCGATTTATCACCTTTTAAGACTTTTCAAGACCCAGCGGATACCCTCTAGTAAACAATTCTCATTTGTAAACAAAAATAAAATTCAAGAGTTTAATGCAGAACTGATTTTATTTAGATATTTCTTTTACATGTACATGTTTAATCTTCATTAACCATTTTTTTCTAGCAAAGTAAAAAGCTGTCAAAGTTCTTCCTTCTCTCCTGTGCTCTCTGCTGCTCTGCAGCCTCATGTCCTCCCAGATCAGCTCCAGAAGCTCATCGCTGGCACCTTCCCCTGGATGCCCATTTTCTCCAGAATAGTCTTAACAAACATGTAAGAAATAAAACAGATAGAGAAAAGAGGACAACGGGTTATTCCTTTCATGTTTTCGCAGAAAAAAATATACTCAAACGAGTTTTTAAAATATGAGATGTTATTGTACCTCCATGCCACAGCCGCCGAATACTTTGCTCCGGTGATCATGTGGTCCATCTCCGCCCTAAGCTTAATAAATTCCCTGGTTTTCTCTTTTGGTCCTAAAATACAAACTTCTATTAAAATCAGGGGGAAACGTAGTGGGAGAAGTACGACACCGAGCGCGGCCGAACATACGAGCCGAGACCGCAATACAAGCACTTTTACTGTAACATTTCCAACTAAAATAACGTTCATGTATCACAAAAAGTCCTTAAACTGACAGTTTTCAAGTTTATACTTACATTTATAAGCGCAATCCTCTCCGACAGCTCCCGCTTCACTGTCCGCCATTGTTTTTAAGTTTTTCTGCCGGCCGGCCCGCAAGGCATCTTGGGAAATGCTACCTATTGAAGGATACACCCGACCCATCCTTCATTCAGGCGAAAAGAAGGCCGCATTCGTCGACCGCATTTGAAGGAGTCTTCGAATTGGGACAGGCCGAGTCGCGGCGCTGTGACGTAACCGGCCGACGAATCCGGCCGAGGTAGGATGCAGACCCTGAATTGAGACACAGCCTTAAAAACAATGGCGGACAGTGAAGCGGGAGCTGTCGGAGAGGATTGCGCATATAAATGTAAGTATAAACTTGAAAACTGTCAGTTTAAGGACTTTTTGTGATACATGAACGTTATTTTAGTTAGAAATGTTACAGTAAAAGTGCTTGTATTGCGGTCTCGGCTCGTATGTTCGGCCGCGCTCGGTGTCGTACTTCTCCCACTACGTTTCCCCCTGATTTTAATAGAAGTTTGTATTTTAGGACCAAAAGAGAAAACCAGGGAATTTATTAAGCTTAGGGCGGAGATGGACCACATGATCACCGGAGCAAAGTATTCGGCAGCTGTGGCATGGAGGTACAATAACATCTCATATTTTAAAAACTCGTTTGAGTATATTTTTTTCTGCGAAAACATGAAAGGAATAACCCGTTGTCCTCTTTTCTCTTCCTGTTTCTTTTCTTACATGTTTGTTAAGACTATTCTGGAGAAAATGGGCATCCAGGGGAAGGTGCCAGCGATGAGCTTCTGGAGCTGATCTGGGAGGACATGAGGCTGCAGAGCAGCAGAGAGCACAGGAGAGAAGGAAGAACTTTGACAGCTTTTTACTTTGCTAGAAAAAAATGGTTAATGAAGATTAAACATGTACATATAAAAGAAATATCTAAATAAAATCAGTTCTGCATTAAACTCTTGAATTTTATTTTTGTTTACAAATGAGAATTGTTTACTAGAGGGTATCCGCTGGGTCTTGAAAAGTCTTAAAAGGTGATAAATCGGTTTTGGTCAAATTAAGACCCTTAGAAAGTATTAAAAACTATTATCACATCTTTGCTCAGGCTCAGCTAGTCTAAAGTATTTTCTCTGAATTAGCTCTCCAACAGTCAAGGAAATGATTAACCCCCAGAGACCCACGGTTGTAGTATCACAACATCAGATTTAAGTCTACAAAAATAAACCTTCCCCATTTTTTTTCTTTTTAAAACCACATTTACATTGCTAATAGGTCCTATTCAGTTCTGCAACACTATTGGCTGTTAAAATGTGTAAATAGGCCCGTTTATCTGGCCTCCTAGAACAACATGTGAAAGGTTAAAAATATTTTGCAGTTGTTTTCTAAATTTGGGTTTCTGGGGGTTAAAAAGCTAAATAAAACGTCGAGCTCCATCGTTTAAGGTTCCTTCTGCCCAGCAGTTCCACGGTTGCTAGGCGACGGAACGTTCGCCGAGGGAGTTCATGAAGGCTAGGCCTGTCCAAATTCACAGCCGTTAACATCCGGTCTACCCGGCCGACGGAGGACGCAGCCCACGTCGGCCGGGTGGGCTGGGTCCTTCGAAGGATGCAGACCCTGAATTGAGACACAGCCCCTGTTGCAGCCTGGTGTAGCTAGCGCTAACAAAGAGCTAACACGAGCCAACTGATACAACTTTAAATGACGGTGTGTATTTTCCCTGACGACAGAAGCAGTACATACCTAAATCACTGCAAGCAAGCGATATTTTTGTGTTCAATGTTATACCTTTTCAACAGTTGGCCATTAGGGTCAAAAATCCCCAGAAGAGCAATTTTCAGATCGTTGAAACTCCAGCAAAACACAGACTCCCTTTCATCACTGGCGACGAATGAAGAGGCAAATTTTTACAACAACGTTTATAAAAGGTGAAAGTTGTGTAACCGTTTGTTACAAATCAAATCAAATCAAACGAGAGACTTAGACCCATTCCCATGTAAATTAGACCTGATTTTTACGGTTACATGTTACGAAGCCACCAATATTTTTCAACAACTGGGCATCAACAACACTTAGATAGATATTTGTAGAGTTAAATGGTAAACATTACACATCGTCTCTTTAAAGTGTTAAAAACTCTTTAGTATTGCTATAACGGGGCTCTTCATCCACTGTAATGGCAGCATGCTGATGGGATAGTTGTTGATGAGCCAATGGTAACAATAGCCTTTCATTATTTTATATTCATGCACAAAAAGCTAAGTCTGGATTTCATCACATCAAAGGTATCAAAGGTACAAATGTGTCAGCATTGCTGGTTTGAGGAGAGCTAAAATACATTTCTTTGATGAACATTTTTACACTGATATGTCTAGCATAACCTATAAACCCCTTCTCCTCCTGCTATGACTTAACCAAAAGTGGTCTTCCCTCTTTTTTTTTTAGAAGAAACTAAATAAAATGCACATATGTTCTTTAGAAAGATGTGAACTTAAAGGATGACTTGCCTTTATGCATTTCTTCTGCCATTAAACAAGTTTAAATGAGCTCCAATGCTTCTGATGAGCCCCACACAGACAGAATCTGGCTGTTGGACCCTGATAGGAGTCTGGAAGGTTCATCTCTGTCAGCAGATCAGGAACACT
This sequence comes from Nothobranchius furzeri, assembly GCF_043380555.1. NCBI lineage: Eukaryota > Metazoa > Chordata > Actinopteri > Cyprinodontiformes > Nothobranchiidae > Nothobranchius > Nothobranchius furzeri. The sequence goes on from NC_091752.1 coordinate 52,957,388, forward strand.
GATTCCTCTGAGCCTTTCCATTGTGTCAGAAACGTCAAGGTTAATGAGGGAAGTCATTTCTGCCTCTGCATAAGGTTGTACAGGGTCTGTGTTGTCAGGTAAAGGAATCTGTTGTGGTTCATCAGCTGTTGATGAGAGATTCAGAAACATATTTCACATTTGCTCTATATGCAGTGAAAGTCCTGATTCCTTAAATAAGTAATCGTATTATGTTCAGGCAAAGGTGAATTAAGCAAATACGTTACCATCAGCGTTGGGAGTAACGCCGTTTAAGTATAACGGCGTTTCTAACGGCGTTCTTTTATAGGTAACGGAATAATCTAATTAATTACTTTTCCCGCCGTTGCAACGCCGTTACCATTACTGGGGACGGAAGGTTGTGCGTTACTATGTGCTTGTCCAACGTTGAGCAGCAGTGTGAGGCTTTCTGACCGGCACACTTCAGCTGCAGCCAGGGAGAGAGAGGTATCGGTAACGCACTTACAAGCATGATGATGATTGGCCGGGTGGGCGGAGACCCTCAGTGTTCTCACTGTCTCAGTCGCTGCTGCTGGAGACACAACAAAGCAATGACGGGCATAGCTCCGTTTAAAATAACCGCTTTAATAAAAAATATTTCTTTCAGTAACGAGCAAACTAATTAATTACGTCTTCTTTTATCAAAACGTCGTTTGTTACTGATAAGAAAATGCGTGCATTAAGCAGCGCGGTGTGTTGAAGCTGTCATCAGCTGATCAGGAGCTAAAGAGGCAGATGTTTAAGAGCATCACGGCCCGTGAAGAACGAGGAAGACGTGATGAATATCTATGGCTGCAGGTGTGGATCTGCAGCCGTGCCCTTCTTAGCGTGACAGCGGGACGTCCCGAAGGTCCACTCACCTGTTCACCGCTCAGACGTCCTGATCTTCTACCTTCCTAGATCATCCAGATTTAACCTGTTTCTGATCATGTCTTTAGTCCCGCTGTAACACTGATGCATCAGTCTCAGACGACATGGAGCTCAGGTGTTATCAGAACTACCTGTGAGTGTTTACCACCCAGCTTCAGCTCTTCTGTGGTTGGGTCTGACCCAAGTTAGTACATTTAAGTCCTCCATCAGGCTTGTGCCTCTTCTAGTGTCATTTTAAAGGATATTTATTTATTTATTTATTTAACCATTACTAGATTAGCAGCAAATGAAATGCTGCTAAAAACACACAATTATGTGAAGCTGGAAAAATTAGAATACTGTGCAAAATTACATTTATTTCTGTAATTTAACTAGACCGAGATACCATTTAAAGGCTCAGGAACCTTTACGGGTGTTTCTATTTGCAATTTTAAATTTTAGCTGATTGGGGTCTTGTTAAATATCACACAGTGACCTTTTAATAGTCTAGATTAGTGTAATGTTCCTATTAGTAGTTCCTCCTGTTAAGTGCTTATTTATTTAAATTATTCAGATTTATATAAAACATTTGGACATACATTTTATTATGTTCAGTCATTAGTCATTTATATTTTACTATTGTAGTAATTCTTGCATTCTTTAATGAAAAAAGTAACTAAGTAGTTACTTTAGTTGGTAATTAGTTACTTTTATGATCTTGTAACTCAGTTAGTAACTGAGTTACTTATTTGACAAAGTAATCAGTAACTATAACTAATTACTTTTTAAAAGTAACGTTCCCAACACTGTTTACCATTTATTTTTCAATAATATTTATGTGCATGTGTTTGCAGTAATCTGGCTCCTTCTACCCAACTATTATAAAGGATCCCAAACAAATACTTTGGATTCCTAAAATCAGTCTATCCATTTATCTACACATTTATGCCATCATCTTTTCACAATTCATGGTTTCTTCAACGTTTTCAAATAACTAAAACCGTTAAAACGAAAACTAAGTTCTTTAGATATGATCTGATGATTTCTCATGGCATGCAAAAACTTGGGCACAAATTCTTTCTTCATTTTAAAACGTTGCATGAGAAGAAACGTCCTGATCAGAAGATGAAGGAAACAGAAACATTTTTTTTCTTAACAAGACCGCATTTTAGCTTTTGATCTCAGTGTGCATACCTCTTTGCCTGGGATTGATTTCGCAAGTTCAACTCTGGTAGGGATGCAGGTTTTCCTTTGATGGCTTTTCCATGAAAGTCATGTATGTGCAGGTGTTGCTGCACGCTTCAGCAGCGCACAACCACTCCACAGTCTGTGCTGCATTCCCCAGCCTGATTTGCAGTCCAACAGGAGTTTGAATTTGCCTTCCCAGCAATGCTACAGAGCAGATCTCTTGGAAGTTTTTTTTAGCACCTTCAAACCCTAACTTGACATCCTCTGTAGCAGTAAATTATGTCTCCATCCCAGTAAAATCTGCAGAATAAACTTACCTAAAAGCCAGAGTTCATTTTAGTTTTCTCCTGCTTTCTGCCTGCTCTGGTTACTTTTCATTAATTTTAAAGCGTGTTTCAGTGTAAAGTTATAAATAATTACCATCCCCCTCATAGATTGCTTTCTTAACGGTCTTTGCATAAAAGATAATACTTTACCAGGACAATGCTGAGTCAGAGAGAAGCTAAGGCCAAAGTGTACTGCTGCCAGTCAACAGCCTCAGATCTCCATCACATGATTTACATGGAATTATTTGTTTATTTACTAGAGATGTAAGAAAATATCGATACGCTGACATGTTTGTGTTAGGACACTGAATCAATATCTAAAGCAGTGTATCAATTTAATTCAGTTCAGTTTATTTATATAGCACAAAATCATGACGGGTCATCTCGAGGCAATTCACGAAGTAAACATTCCAATTATTTCATTGCAAAATGTGAATTAGTTAAACATCTCCTGTATAAGGAAACATGCAGATTGCATCAAGTCAGTGACTTGTTGTGTCAAGAGTCTTTACAGCAATCCTCATACCAAGCAAGCATGTAGCGATCGTGGAGAGGAAAACTTCATTTTAACAGGAAGAAACCTCCAGAGGATCCTGGCTCAGTATAAGCAGCCATCCACCACGACTCACTGGTTATCGAGAAGACAGAGCGGAGAACACACACACACACACACACACACACACACACACACACACACACACACACACACACAAAATACAATTTATACCAAGTAGTGTTTCTAGGGCTGCATGCATTGCAATTTCCTAGTAGATATGCTATGGGCCTTATGCTGAAAGACACTCAAACAAACCGGAAAACGCTACAGAGGACTTACGGTTTGCTTGCCGATAACACTGCTAGCTAGTATTAGGAGTTTTAGCTGGACTTTTAACAGCTGTTTTAACATGAGTTCATCTCAGCCGACTAAATATTTGAAGCACGATAACACCATTTCTGCTGTGTGCCACAACACCCCAATGTCTGGCAAATTCAACCCTTCCGTAAGATTTCATCACTTCCCAAGAGATGACAGTTTGTGAAAAATATGGATATAGAACATGAGGCTTGATTAATACTGTCCCCGAACTGGAACAGGTAGGAACTGGAACCGAACCGAGCACCCAACCATTCCTAACATCTAGCATACTCTCAGCTTGTGGTTCATTTCACTTTTGTGGATAGTTCTGTGACATTCTGCTCTGATACTGACAGCTCTGGTCACCCTGTCTTTGTTTGATACTGGAAAAAATGAAATAAAACTTTAAAAGCATACAATGTGCTTATACAAGAGTCTTTTCAAGAAAATAACAAACACAGATTGATGAAAATTTTGATCTGTTACGACATTCCTAACTGAATTGGTAAATTAAGTTACTAGCTGCAAAGCTAACATAAACATTAATTTTACATACCTTTGTAGTTGCAAATATAGGATGAGGCGTACAGCTTAAATCCCTTATCCATTTTTGTGGCAGGAGTTTTAGAAGTCGCTCGGCATATCCTATGGACATCTGAAACTTTTATTTTTGGAGAACGTGTATAACACAATGCCATGGTTAGCAACCGCTATCGTAGCTCAAACTGGGCTGTGGATGGGAAGAAAGTGGTGCAACCCATTTAGCATAATGCGGAAGTGGGATGTGCATAAGCCCTATTTAGTAGAAGAAGAAAGAAGAAGAAGAAAATATTATTTCTATAGCGCCTCTCAAGATAAAGATCACGAGGCGCTTCACAAAAACAAAAAAATGTAAAAATATATAAAAGACTTTAGAAAATCGTTAAAAATATATTTAAAATGAGCAAAATATAGACAATTGTGATTAAAAAAATGTAAAAAAAGAGAGAGAGTGATTAGGAAAGAAGGAAATCAGTGGATCCTGAGGAAGGTGGAATAGGTGGGGAGAGCAGAACAAGGAGAGGGTGATGAAGCTCACACAAAAGCCAGCTTGAACAAGTGACTTTTCAGCTGCTTTTTAAAGGAGACCACTGAGTCCACTGATCTCAGGCTCAGGGGGAGAGAGTTCCAGAGTCTGGGGGCCACAGCAGTAAATGATCTGTCACCTTTGGTCTTTAGCCTGGTGCACTACACAACCAGTAGGCTTTGATCACTGGTCCTCAAGGACCTGCTGGGGGTGTAGGGACTGAGAAGATCACCAATGTAAGATGGTGCTTGTCCATGTAAGGCCCTATAGACCAGAACCAGGATCTCGAAATGAACCCTGACGTTGACTGGCAGCCAGTGAAGCTGGACGAGAAGTGGGGTGAGGTGGGTGTGTTTGGAGGACTTGGTCAGAAGCCGAGCATAGGCATTATGAACCACCTGTAGACGGTTCAGGGAGGTTCTGCTCAGACACGTGAAAAGAGAGTTACAGTAGTCTAAGCGTGAGGAGATGAAGGTGTGGAGAACTGTCTCAAGTTCAGAGCGGGACAGAATGGGATTCAGCTTAGCAATGTTCCTGAGTTGGAAGAATGAGGAGTGAACAAGAGAACTGACATGAGAATCTAAGGTGAGAGCTGGGTCAAAGGTCACGCCAAGATTCCTGACGGAAGTTTTGGTGTGAGAAGCAAGCTGACCAAGAGTCTCTGACTTTGGGGACCAGCTTGTCTGGGGCACAGATGAGGATCTCAGTCTTATCTTCATTCACCTGTAGAAAGCTCCCAGCCATCCAGGTTTTGATAGAGTCTAAGCAGGTGTGTAACAGCTGCAGCTTAGACAACTCATGGGGCTTAAAGGAGATGTACAGTTGGATGTCATCTGCATAAAGATGGTAGGAGATTCCTTTGAAGGAGCTCAGGATGCGCTGAAGAGGAAGCAGATAGAGGAGGAAGACTAGAGGTCCCAGCACAGAACCTTGTGGGACACCATGGGTAAGAGAGGTGTTGGAGGACCTAAACTTGGAGACGGCCACAGAAAAGGAGCGCTCAGAGAGATAAGAGGAGAACCACTCCAGAGCAGATCCTGATAGGCCTACCCAGTCTCTGAGCCTCTCCAGTAGCAGATGATGGTCAACAGTGTCAATGGCTGCAATCAGGTCCAGCAGGACCAGAACAGAACAGTCCCCTGCATCACTGTGAGTCAGAAGGTCATTAGAGACCCTAAGAAGAGCTGTTTCAGTAGAATGAGCTCTACGAAAACCTGACTGGAAGCTATCATAGATGTTATGTTCATCAAGAGCAGCTGTGAGTAGTTTAGCCACAGCCTTTTCCAAGATCTTGGAGATGAACGGAAGTTTAGAGATGGGTCTGAAGCTGCTATGGGGAGAGGCATCGAGACTTGTTTTTTTAAGAAGTTGGTGGATTACAGCGTTCTTAAAGTAAGCAGGGACCTGACCAGAAACCAGAGAAGCATTAATTATGGAGAGCACGCTGGGACCGATGGACTGAAATGCACTTTTAAACAAAGATGAGGGTAAGATGAAGAGGCGGCATGCAGAGGTCTTCATAGAGTTAACTAGTTTGGTTAACTCAGGGAAAGTAACACGAGCAAATCTATCTAGGATGATGGGTCATAGTAAGATGGGCCATAGTGATCTCTTAGTAAGAGATTTATTGTCTTTTCTGAGTGAATTTATAGTTAATTCAACAGGTAAACTAGTAGTAGCACATTCTATGTTAATGAAAGTAAAATGTTATTATCAGGAGAGGGAGAATGTTTAAGTGGTTAGCAGCAGTGGTCAAACCGATGCCCTGTTCAAACATTTGAATGCAAGTAGCTGGATTTTGAAGTTAATCCTGAACAGAACAGGCAACCAATGTGGTGTTTTAAGAATGGGTGTGATGTGCTGTCTTCTGTCAGCTCCAGTCAGAAACTGTGCTGCCGAATTCTGGATGAGCTGAGCTCTGGACAGAGCAACTTTGCAGATTCCGTATGAACAGGAGTTGGAGTAGTCTAGCCGGAATGTTATGAAGGCATGAATCACTGACTCTAGAAGACGGACACTCAGGGTGGGCTTTAATTTAGAAATTCGCCTAAGGTGGTAGAAACAGGACTTGATTGTGCTGTTGACCTGAGCGTCCATCTTCATAACCGGGTCCATTTTTACTCCCAGATTTGAAGCGGAGGATGTTAAATGAGGAGAGAAAGAGTGGAGGTCAGGTGACTGGGTCGCTCTAGCAGTGTCGGGGCTAAATTAAATTATTAAATGACTCGCACTTGTATAGCGCCTCTCAGAGTAAGGACTCCAAAGCGCTTTACACTACAGTGTATCATTCATCCATTCACACACACATTCACACACTGATGGTGATGAGCTACAATGTAGCCACAGCTGCCCTGGGGCACGCTGACAGAGGCACGGCTGCCGAGCACAGGCGCCTCCGACCACCACCAGCAGGCAAGGTGGGTTAAGTGTCTTGCCCAAGGACACAACAGCAGAATTCTCTGTCCAGAGCCGGGATCGAACCTGCAACCTTCCGATTACTGGACAACCCGCTCAACCTGTTGAGCTACTGCTGCCCCTAGTTGTGACTAATATATTCTTATTGGGGCTTTTTAGGTCTTTTAGCTGTTTGGTGAAGTACTAAGAATGTATTGCAGATGCAGTTAAGAAGAATATGTGGGAAAATTTCACTAACACACACACACACACACAGAAGAGAAGAGATAATGACTGAGCCAGTGACAGTCAGATAGACACAGTAATTAATTTCAGCTCTCCTCTCTCTCTCTCTCAGCCTCCATTCCCTGCAGACGAGCCCTATTGTTGTCCACTAATACAGTTATTAATGGGGGCCAACACACAGGCCACCACAGTCAATCAAACATTATTTTTATATTAAGCTCTCCACCTACACATAACAGACCATCTCAGGCTTGTCTGTAGGAGTGAGACAGGAAGTGTGTGTGTGTGTGTGTGTGTGTGTGTGTGTGTGTGTGTGTGTGTGTGTGTGTGTGTGTGTGTGTGTGTGTGTGTGTGTGTGTGTGTGTGTGTGTGTGTGTGCATGCTTTTATTTAGTCCGTTTCTGCAGAAGGATTTTCTGTATATTTATGTACAGTAAGTCGGCTCTTGGATTCCTCACCCCTTTCGTATCTGAACACATAAGTCACGACTAAATGTAATAAAGCCATGTGAGTCATATGAGATGTGTGTTTGCATAACGGATCTAAGTATAGTTGAAAACGCAGCGCTGCACAATTGTGTTATGAAAACAGGCTTTATGTGGGGATTGAAGAGAAGTGACCTTATTTTGCGGCATCTGTTGGGAAATATCTGCTGATGTAATACAGTTATTTGGGCTGTTAGGAATGTGTTGCAGCCAGGCATGGTGGGTTAAATTCACTTGGAAATATAAAGTCACGGCAACAAACACGATAATATTTTAAAAGTAGCTGCCTTTTCCAGATTATTTATTTATTTATTTATTGCAGAAACCAATCTGGCAGATGAGATTTAAGCAAGCAGAAATCCTATAATTCATTCAGAAAAGCCCTGAGTGATTCCATCTAAATTACTTTAAACCGGATTCTACTCAGAGCGGATGGCAAATGCTTAAATCTTAAATTGTTTCAACATCGTATTGAACAGCCTAATTGAGGTGATATATCAAACATAATTGCTCCACACTCAGTGCTCAGTGCTTTGATAGTAAAATTATTATATTACATGGCTAATGAGTATTTGGAGTTTTATTATTAAGGATCTATTTATTCATAAAGGGCAATATCTGGTTCCATGGAAAGAGTTTTGTATTTTTTGGTGGGGGGCGTTGGGGGGACATGTCCTCCTCACGTTTTCCAAAGCCAATTTTTGTTCCTGCACTTGTTATCATCCAAAACCTACATTATGCTATATGAAACAGACACTGGTTGAGCACTAGGACCAAGCGGAAAACAACCGCTGCTGTTGAAGCCTGTTTCCCATTAGAACAATCTAAAAGCATATCTGTTGGTTCTGTTGATACTTGCTAACATGTGACTGGCCATTCCTGCCATATGTGTACTTTACAGTGCTGAATTCCTGACATTGCATAAAAGAGCCTCTAGGCTGTAGTTTTATACGTTATATATATATATATATATATATATATATATATATATATATATATATATATATATACATACATACATACACATATGTATATGTACAGTGGGGCAAAAAGGTATTTAGTCAGCCACCGATTGTGCAAGTTCTCCCACTTAAAATGATGACAGAGGTCAGTAATTTTCATCATAGGTACACTTCAACTGTGAGAGACAGAATGTGAAAAAAAATCCATGAATTCACATGGCAGGATTTTTAAAAAAATTATTAGTAAATCAGGGTGGAAAACAAGTATTTGGTCAATAACAAAAATTCAACTCAATACTTCGTAACATAACCTTTGTTGTCAATAACAGAGGTCAAACGATTACTATAGGTCTTTACCAGGTTTGCACACACAGTAGCTGGTATTTTGGCCCATTCCTCCATGCAGATCTTCTTGAGAGCAGTGATGTTTTGGGGCTGTCGCCGAGCAACACAGACTTTCATCTCCCTCCACAGATTTTCTATGGGGTTGAGGTCTGGAGACTGGCTAGGCCACTCCAGGACTTTCAAATGCTTCTTACGGAGCCACTCCTTTGTTGCCCGGGCGGTGTGTTTGGGATCATTGTAGTGTTGGAAGACCCAGCCACGTTTCATCTTCAAAGCTCTCACTGATGGAAGGAGGTTTTGGCTCAGAATCTCACGATACATGGCCCCATTCATTCTGTCCTTAACACGGATCAGTCGTCCTGTCCCCTTAGCAGAAAAACAGCCCCAAAGCATGATGTTCCCACCCCCATGCTTCACAGTAGGTATGGTGTTCTAGGGATGCAACTCAGTATTCTTCTTCCTCCAAACACGACGAGTTGAGTTTATACCAAAAAGTTCTACTTTTGTTTCATCTGACCACATGACATTCTCATGTACTCTCTGGCAAACTTCAGATGGGCCTGGACATACACTGGCTTCAGCAGCGGAACACGTCTGGCACTGCAGGATTTGATTCCCTGCCGTTGTAGTGTGTTACTGATGGTGACCTTTGTTACTGTGGTCCCAGCTCTCTGCAGGTCATTCACCAGGTCCCCCCATGTGGTTCTGGGATTCTTGCTCACTGTTCTCATGATCATTTTGACCCCACTGGATGCGATCTTGCATGTAGCCCCAGATCGAGGGAGATTATCAGTGGTCTTGTATGTCTTCCATTTTCTGATAATTGCTCCCACAGTTGATTTTTTTCACACCAAGCTGCTTGCCTATTGTAGATTCACTCTTCCCAGTCTGGTGCAGGTCTACAATTCTTTTCCTGGTGTCCTTCGAAAGCTCTTTGGTCTTGGCCATAGTGGAGTTTGGAGTCTGACTGTTTGAGGCTGTGGACAGGTGTCTTTTATACAGATAATGAGTTCAAACAGGTGCCATTAATACAGGTAACGAGTGGAGGACAGAAAAGCTTCTTAAAGAAGACGTTACAGGTCTGTGAGAGCCAGATATTTTCCTTGTTTGAAGTGACCAAATACTTATTTTCCACCCTGATTTACAAATACATTCTTTAAAAATCCTGCCATGTGAATTCATGGATTTTTTTTTCACATTCTGTCTCTCAAAGTTGAAGTGTACCTATGATGTAAGTTACTGACCTCTGTCATTATTTTAAGTGGGAGAACTTGCACAATCGGTGGCTGACAAAATACTTTTTTGCCCCACTGTATATACATATACATATACATATGTATATATGTGTGTGTGTGTGTGTGTGTGTGTGTGTGTGTGTGTGTGTGTGTGTGTGTGTGTGTACATATATATATATATATATATATATATATATATATATATATATATATATATTAGAGGTGGGAAAAATGATCGATTCTAAGATGCATCACGATTCAGCCGTGCACGATTCCGCATCGATGCAGCAACGTGACATAATGAGATTTTCTCCCTATGTCTATGTCGGGGGTCGGCAACCCGCGGCTCTGGAGCCGCATGCGGCTCTTCCATCCATCTGATACAGCTCTCTGTGCTTGTAAAAATAATGAATGGATATTTAAATAAAATGCTTTATACTTTACTGCATTAAATTTACATCTGTATGCTAATTCTAAATGTAAAGATTGTCTGCGTGAACCTGAACAGTTCCAACCTAATCTTACTGTGAGACCAGGTTGATGTGTCACGCTTGTGCGTGATCATATCGGCGCATTCTGAGCTAACGAGGATGTGAGATTCTGGGATTCTCCTCAGACGGCTCCTGGATGTGTCGCCACATTGGAGACAGGAACAAGCGCTATTCAGCCAAAGTTTCATCATCAGGGAACATTTTCTAAGAGACAAGTCTCGCTTCAGTCGGAGGAATCTTCCTGCATGCGCTCTGGTTCTGCGACGCGCTCCGAGCCCCTCTCCACATCTTCAGCTCGCTGTGGACCTTATGTAGTACATGCTGACAGCGAGCTGCACTGAGCAGTGTCCAGCTCAGATGTTCATATGGGAATCTTTTCTTGGGTGATTTAGCTACATCTGCGATGTGCATAACGAATAAAATGTCAGTTCGTCTGCATGCGTCGGGGTAATTCTTTCTATTCTTTCTCCTTCAAAATAAACGGTCAAATACGGGAACTGTCTGGTCAACACAAGCCCCACTTTTAACTGTTCTGTTTTCTTGTGAAAATTGTTGCAAAGAGATAAAATTAAACTTGATTAACACCAGAGCCAGGCGCACTGTGCCGTTATCTCCGTCACTGTAAATGAGGGAAAAACAAATGGATCGGATCATTTTCTGACCTTCCCCACCTACAAAGTTTAATTACAACAATAAAACGTGACAGAGCCTGGATTTGTATTCTGAACAGTCTAAACATGTTTTAAACTAAACGTATGACAAAAGTGGCACCTGCTCAGTAAAACCACCAACAGGGTGAAAAATATCAAAATACTGTAGGCACAACTTCTGGATCCTCTTTATATAAATCATTTTATTGATTATCGTCTTATGAAAGATAACTTTGATGTACACGAGCGACCGGTACCGGCTGCTGTCACCTGTTGTTAGCAGCTCTCTGCTGTCTGAGGGTAGGCCCCGCCCACAACGCTGCAGCTGCTGTGGCTCCCAGTGTTTTCTTTACTGTGGGAAACGGGTAATAATGGCTCTTTGATGGGAACAGGTTGCCGACCCCTGGTCTATGTCTATGCAGGACAATAAAGTTTTGAGGTTTTATAATTACTTCTGGGGGCAGAGTTGCAATGACATGCGCACTGCGTTGCCCTAGCGCCAATTTAAAACAGAAAAGGCAGACAGGGATACAGGGCCAACATTACCAGTAATCAAAGATGTACCCGTTACATTTAAATCGGATGTCTGGGCTAATTTTGGTTTTGGGATCCTGGATGTGAAAGAATCACTTAACACAGTATTTGTTTCCTATTTTTAAGTTCAGTAATATTCTATCTTAAAGCTGCTCTACCGAAAACATTATTTCTTATATTATTTAAGTAATTATAGGCAGCACACTTTAAAAATTATTGCTCACTATAGTGAATAGATGAATGTTCTGTTTTTCAGGGATGTCAAAATCAAAAAGAAATTGAAAACTATTCTACTGCTTTTATTAAGTAATGAAAATTTTTGTGTGAAGAATCGTGATGCATTTCAGACTCAAATCGAATCTTTGGGCAGATAATCGGAATCGGATCGAATCGTGAGGCAGGTAGAGATGCACACCACTAATATATCTATCTCTCTATATATAAAACATATATATATATATATATATATATATATATATATATATTATATATAAACATATATACATATATATGCATTTATACATATATACTTATATATACATGCATATATACACACATATATACATGTATATACACACACACACATATATGTATGTATATATATATATATATATATATATATATATATATATATATATATATATATATATATATATATATATATCTGTATGTACAGTTTACAGTGTACAGTGTTGAGGAGTAACTGAAAACATGTATTTAGAATACCAAAGATTAGTAACTGTATTCAGTTAATTACCATTTTAAAACATGGTTTTTAGAATACAGCTACTTTCATAATACCATTGGAATACTTGGTTGTTTTCCACTTTTCACTCGAAAGATGAATAAATAAATTTCGGGCAATGTGTGTCTCTGCGTTATGTTGGCTATCTATCCCATAATTCCCCTAAACCAGGGATTCCCAAAGTATGGTGCAGGGGTGCGCGAGCTGCCACTAGGGGGTGCGTGAGGTGAAAAGTGTAATAGCTGCGGAGCTCAGAGAAGTCTGTCATATGTCACCATTAGCGTAGCCAGAAACTCATTTGTGGGTGGGCCTAAGAAAACGTAAGTGGGCCCAGTAAATGTAATTGAAAACAAGTATATTTTTGCGCGCGTGTCCTCCACATGTGCCCTAGCTTCATAATAACAATGCGCCGAGCTTCAGCGCTCTGGCCTGCGCACGCCGATATGTTCCGTATTTGATCATTTTTAACTGTGTTGGAAAAATCTGAAGGTGGTGAGTCATTCTGGCAGATTGTAATTAACACCTGTCTCATGCAGGTGTTCTGACATTGTAAACCTCACACACAGAACATTGTGGATGTAACAAAATAAATCAAGAAATGATTCCCATTCAGGCTATTAACAGCGCGCTGAAGATCTGAAGTTCAGAGTGCGTCTGTCAGAGGTCAGACGTGTTCCAGCGGAACCATGGCTCACGGGTGCACAAGTGAGCACATCTGGGCTGGGCAGAAGTAATTTTACAACATTGGTTTAAATAGCGCCAATAACGAGACGCGGTGACTGGAGCGGCTCATGGAGCTGTGCCGCACACACACACACACACACACACAGATTCAATAAGCGTGCACGCTGCGCAAACTCAGACGCGCCGTCAGACTGAAGACAGAAATGAGCGCTGCCTCCTCTGTGATAAAAACTTTTAGGAGGTTTTATAACAACGTTTTTCATTCCAGGTCAAATTAAGATGTTAGCTTCTATTTTTTTTTTTTTTTTTTTTTTTAACGTGTCCTGTCTGGCTGTGAAGCAAGCAGAATTGATGTCTGAATGCTGGTAACAAGCCTTACAGTTTTACTCTCAGGTGGAGCATCAGAGCATCTGCTTTTAATGTCTCAGGTGGAGCATCAAAGAGTCTGCTTTTAATGTCGCACCTGATATTTAAAACTTTATTGTTATTGTTTTTGAATGCTTTGTAATTTCGACCAGACACAGAGACAGAGGTGAAAGAGAAAGGAAAAGAGAAAAGGTGGGGAGAGAGGGGGTTAGGTGGGGGGGGGATTCAACAAAAATAAACAATAATGAACAAGAGTCTGCTTCTAGACCTGCAAAATGAGACGAGAAAAAAGCAAAACATAACAAAAAAATGGGACACAACACCAATATAACAAAATCAAGCTATCACTGCGTCAACTTGATGAAGAAATATATAATCAATCATTGTTTAACTAAACAGTCACACGATAATATACCACAGTGCATTGAGTGCCCACCATAGTCTTAAGACATGTGTTGAACGTGCCCAAGCCCATACTTATGAGAGCACCATGTGAGCACCTGTGTGTGTACACGCGCTTGTTTATGTAAGGTTTATCTATAGGAGCGTCCAATAGAGAGTGTGAGGGACCACAGATCTGCCCCCCAAAGACGCGTAGGAGACGGGGGGGAGCTCCAAGTCCCAGAGATCCAGGCGCTGCCCCAGAACACAGGAACCCCAAGGAGCCCGCAACCAGAAAGGCCCCCGCCCCCCTCGAGAGGCACAGAGGATCGCCCCGGGGGGCCACAACCAGCAGCCGGCAGAGCCCCGGGAGATATCAGCGGCAAGTCCTCAGGCCTGCCCGCAGCCTCCCACCCCCTAGCCGGCCGAGTCCGGGACCCAGCGACCCGGGACCCAGGGGCGACCACCCCCGCCGGGGACCCAGCAGAGCCCAGGGACCCAGACCCCCCCAGGCCGCCACCGGGATTGATCAGGCAGATGCCAAAAATCTTAAACTCCCTGACCCGGGAGCCACGAACACTCAGGCAGACCAAGGCATCACACCCCCACCAGGTGTGACAGGGGGGAGGGGAGACGAAGATCTATATCATCAAAGGAGGTCCCAGGAGAAGGGAGGAGTCAAAGGCCCCACCTGACATATACAGTCATACACAAACACAGTCACACACTCCCTCCCTCATGCTCACACATGCACATACAACCAAAGACTTACAAAAATACACGCCGGACACCCATTCATGCTCCCCATACACACCCTATTCACTCTGGTCCCGGTAATGCTGCACATGGGGTACAACCACCACCGGTTACCAGAGTTTGACCCTTTCTGCTGGGGTGCTGATGAGCAGGCTCCCCCGCCCACCGCCGAGCACAGCAACCCACCACCCCAGACCCCAACCAGACGGCCAGATCTCCCTCCTAGTCTCCAGCCCCAGGCAGCCAAGCAACAACAGAGGTGTGCTAAGACCCCCTGGTCTCCCTCCACCTGCTCCAACATAGTGTTGTGTGTTAATGAGGTGTATTCTATTGCTGTGGTGAGCGGGCAGTGCGGGCATTTTCTGGCCTATGCCAGCTGATGCCACTGCACCACCCTACTTGCACCCACAGCCCTTGGTGTCTAAATGCAGTTTAAAATTCGAAGTGGGCACCGGCACTCGGGAGGAGGCTGAGAACTCCCCCTGCCAAGTGCCGTTGAATGTGCTCACTCCCAAGGCCCTAAGTGTATGTTTGCGTGGAATGTCGTCGGTGGAAGTGCATAAGGTGCAAATAAAATTGGGGGGCAGGAAGCCACAGGAATGCGGAAATGGGGTCCATACCCGCACTCCTCGACTTGTCCACCCCCCAAGGTCCTATGTGCATGTTTGTGTGATGATGTGAGGGAGCAGGAGGAGAGAAATAAACGGGGATGGGGAGGAATGGCTGGTAGGGCTTAGCCCTCCAGGGAGCCAGCTCCCCCACTGACCCCAATAGGCACCTCCGTTGTCATACCGCCGCCCAGGGCATGGAGACCCCAGCCCATCCTGCCAGGGCCCAAAGCAGCAGCATCACAGAGCCCCACAGAGCCCGAGGGAGCCGACCCAGCCCCACCCCAGCAGAATATCTATGCCCATCCCTGCATTTGCACAACTTCCAGAATATATAAGACATAAGACATCCAGGTAAGGTTGGGTCCTCCCCCTCCTGGACCTCCCCCTCCCCTGTGATGGGACAACAGAGGAGCCAGGGCCTGCCCTACGCCCCCGAACCCGGGCCAGGTACTTCTGCGTATTCCTGCCTTCTTCCCGGCAGCGTACATGTAGGGACCCGACCCCCAAGGCCCAGCCCAGATCCCCACACGGGGCCGGCCACCCCAACACCCCGAGCCCCCAGGCCCCCACCCAGACCCACCCAGGGGCAATGCAGCCGCCAGGCAGTAACCCATGGCCGCCGCCAAGACCTCCAAGGGGCCCCACTCACAACCGCCAGCAGTACACCCCCCGAGGCAACCCAAGCACCTCCAGAGGGGGGGAACAGCCCCCCAGTGCCAGACATCCCCAGTGAACCCATCCCCAGGGAACATCCAGATACTCCAAACTCAGACCCTCCACCCCCCCACCCACATCATCCCGCAGGACATCATCAACGGCCCCCCATCACCGCTATGTGATGGAACCGATCAAAGGAGCCCAGAGAGATTTATTTGAAGTGGAAGCAGAGGCTAAATCAAGTGCAATATGATCTAACAAAAGATTTCTATACTGGTTAATGCAGAGATTTTCTCTATTTTTCCAATTCAAGAGGATAGTTTTCTTAGCGATGCATATGGCAGTCAGAACCATGTGAACCAAAGATTTTTCAATCGGGACATCATCCAGGTTTCCCAGTAAACAAAGAGAGGGGGTGATTGGGATATGACATTTCAGAGACTTTGACAGGTCTTCACATACTCTACCCCAAAATTCCTGGACAGGTGGACAGGACCACAGTGCATGAACGTAATTGTCAGGAATGTTGTTTGTGCAGTGTGTACAGATGTCAGACGACACAAACCCCATCTTGAACATCCGATGACCTGTATAGTGTACTCTGTGTAGAACTTTGTACTGAATTAATTGTAAATTGGGGTGTCTGATCATTTTAAAAGTTTTTAAACAAGTTTGGGACCAGAAGTTCTGGTCAAAGCTGACTGATAGATCCACCTCCCATTTTTCAATAGGGATTGCTATTCTATCGTCTATTTTGGACAGTGTCTTATATACTTTAGACAGTAGTTTAGGGGGTTTGAGATTGCAGAAGTCTAAAACCCTTGGCGGGGTTTGTAATTCTATTTTATTGAGCTTAAATTTTTGTTTGACTACAGATTTGATTTGGTGGTATTCTAAAAAGCTATTCTTTTCTATTCCAAATTGGGAGACTATTCTATTAAATGGGATGAAGTCCAATCCTTCATATATGTTTTCCAGGTATAGGATTCCTTTATTTTTCCAGTCCAGAAGGTTCATCATTTTATTATTTTGCAAAATATCAGGATTATTCCAGATAGGTGTGCGTCTGCATGGTACTAGTGAAGACTCTGTCATTTTAAGATACTCCCACCATGCTGTCAGAGAAGTGCTGATACTAATACTTTTGAAGCCTTCATGTTTTCTTACGCTTGAGCTAATAAATGGTAAGTCTGAAAGCTCTATCGTATTGCAAATTGTCTGTTCTATGTCTAACCAGGACTCATCTAGTGGGTTATCTTGCAACCATCTTGGTATATATTGCAGCCTGTTGGCTAAAAAATAATAATAAAAGTTGGGTAGATCCAGTCCTCCTCTGTCTTTGCTCTTCTGAAGCGTTTTTAAGCTAATTCGTGGAGGTTTATCCTGCCAGAGGAATTTGGTAATTGAGGAGTCCAGAGATCTAAACCAGTCAGCTGGTGGTTTGTTTGGGATCATTGAAAATAAGTAATTTATTCTGGGTAAGACCATCATTTTAATTGTAGCAACTCTTCCCATCAGTGATATTGGTAAGGATTTCCATCTAGCAAGATCATCCTCCACTTTCTTTAAAAGTGGGATGTAGTTTAATTTGGTTAGATCTGCTAACTTGGGAGAGACATTAATTCCCAGGTATGTGATATTACCTGACTCCAGTTGAGTATTAAGTAAATTGACAAAAGAGAAATTAATTGGTAGAACTGTTGATTTTAACCAGTTTATAGAGTAATCTGAAACTTTTGAAAAAGAGTTTATCAGTTCTATTGAATGAGACAGAGACGATTGAGAATTCTGGAGGAAGAGTAAAACATCATCTGCATAAAGACTGATCTTATGTTCTATTTTATTACACTTTATCCCTTTAATACCTGTTGTTTGCCTAATTTCTGCTGCTAGTGGTTCGATAAAGATAGCAAACAGTGAGGGGGAGAGTGGGCATCCCTGCCTGGTCCCCCTCTGAAGACAGAAGCTAGCTGATATTTGGTCGTTCGTCCTAACACGTGCAATTGGCGAACTGTATAATGTTTGTAGCCAGTTTATGAAGAAGTTCCCAAAACCAAATTTATGTAAAGTTGCAAATAAGAACTTCCAGTTAACTCTATCAAAAGCCTTTTCTGCATCTAGAGATAATATACTAGTTTCTATGTTTCTACTGTAAGAGAAATCTATCAAATTAAGTAATCTACGCGAATTAGTGGACGACTGTCTACCCTTTATGAAACCAGTTTGGTCAGGGTGTATTAAGAAGGGGGTTACCTTCTCTAATCTTTTTGCCAGGGCTTTACAAATTATTTTGAGATCAACATTAATAAGAGAAATTGGGCGATAGCTGGTTGGAAATGCTGGGTCTTTGCCTGGTTTTAACAAGAGACTAATATTGGCTGAGTTCATGTTTGGCTGTAATCTGCCGCTCTCTTCGATTTCCCTCACCATTCTGAAAAATGTTGGAGCCAAAATGGTCCAGAATTCTTTGTAGAACTCTGCTGGGAACCCGTCTGGACCTGGAGCTTTCCCATTAGTCATGGATTTAAGGGCTTCCTGGAGCTCTGCTGATGTTAGTGGCGAGTCCAGGACTGCAACTTGGCTGTCTGTTAATTTAGGAAGTGTTATCCTATCAAGGAACTCATCGATCTCGTCATCTGATGGGTTTATCTGTGGTGAGTACAAAGTTTGGTAAAAGTCTCTGAAAGTGTTGTTTATTCTTTCAGGGTCATAAACTATATTCCCAGTTGAGTCTTTAACAGCAGATATGGTAGTTTTCTCTTTATTAATTTTTAATTGGCTGGCCAGAAATTTACCGGATTTATTACTATGTTCAAAGTTTTCTATTCGTAGTCTTTGTGCTAAAAATTGTGTTTTTTTGTCAATAATTCCATGAAGTTCTAATTTAGCTTTACGTAATTTGCTCAGTAACTCTTCTTCTGTGGATGTCTCTAAAGACTTAATGATTTCTTCTAACTCCTGGATACGTTTATTTTCTGTTTTTTTCTTATGTGATGAGAAAGAGATTATTTTACCTCTCATCACTGCCTTTCCTGCCTCCCAGAGAATAGATGCTGATGTTCCAGGCAGGTCATTATGTTCTAAATATAAAGCCCACTCCTTTTTAAAAAAAATCTATAAAACCTTCATCTTTAAGCAGTGATGTATTAAACCTCCAGTTTTTGCTTGGTGGGATTGCTTTCTTGTTTACTAGAGTTAAAGAAACCGGAGCATGGTCGCTGACAACAATAGGGTGTATCTCAGTGTCTGAAATGTCAGCCAGCAATGAGCTGCTGACTAGAAAATAATCCAAACGTGAGTGAGAGTGATGGACGTGTGAGAAAAAAGTATACTCTCTACGGTTAGGATGAAGAGATCGCCATGCATCACAAAGCCCATAATCACTCATGTACTGTTTAACTATATAAGTGGATTGCCAATTGCGCCGAGTCCCAGCTGTACTGAGCCTGTCTAAGGAATGCATCCAAAAATTAAAATCACCTCCAAGTATAAGTGGACAGTCCAAGTGTTCGGAGAGTACAGAGAAAAAATTATGAAAGAATGGAGGGTCATCAATATTTGGACAGTATATGCTCACAATACATAAGCGTTGGTTCTGTATAGTTATTTTTAACATTATAAATCTACCTTCTGGATCAGAAACTGTGTCCAGTACTGTGAAATTGATGTTTTTGTGTATTAAAATAGCTACCCCTCTTTGCCTAGAGTTATAGCAGGCAGAGAACATGCTGGGAAACTCAGGTGTTTTAAGTTCATCTGCCGATGTGGCAGATCTATGAGTCTCCTGTAATAATATTACGTCTGCTTGCATTCTTTTTAACTGATCAAAAATCTTTAATCTTTTATCTCTTGAGCCAGTTCCATGTACGTTCCATGAGACAAATCTTAGTGCACCCATAGATGTGTGTGTGAGTAGCTAAAATATGACGCCTTCATGTGAATAAGATGGAATAAGTATCTAAATGTATAAAATAGTATGTTAATAAATAACAGAAAAGTAAATAATAATAAGGATTCAACAGTGTTTGTGGTTGTATTATTTGACGCATAAATTATGATATTGTGTTGTGACTTAAATATATCCATGTGTGTGTGTGTGTGTGTGTGTGTGTGTGTGTGTGTGTGTGTGTGTGTGTGTGTGTGTGTGTGTGTGTGTGTGCGTGTTCCTGTGTGTGTGTGTGTGGGTCTGTGTGTGCATGTGTGTGTCTGTGTGTGTGCGTGCGTGTGCGTGTGTGTGTGTGTGTGGAGTCTGACGCAGTGTTGGAAAGTTGTGTGGTTGTGCCATACAGGTGTAAAGAAGCAGATAAAAAGAGGAAAGGAAAATACAGAAACAGGTTAAAAAAGAAGAAAGAACTAAAAAGAAAAGGTGATGGGGTGTGAGGTGATGATGAACAGGTGAACTCATCATCTAAAACACGGATCTAGCAGCTGTTTATTACTGACGTGCTCAAACCCAGTGAATCTGATAAGAAAAATAAAGGTCTGACCTGATGTTGGGCTAATACAGCCAGTCTGTCACTCCTCGCTCCTTGTAAAGTTTATTATCCACATAAAGCTTATCCACTGAGATGACAGCTCTCTTCCCATCTTGGATAAACTTTTTACGCAGCGGAAAGAGAACTCTGCGCCGATCCAGGATTTCCTTAGGAAACTGGTCATTAACGCTGAAGTCTTTGCCTTTGAGCTCTCTTCCGTGACTTTTAACCAGATCCTTCTGCTTAAAATGTTCAAATTTAGCCACGATGGGACGAGGTCGTCTGCTGTCCCCTCTTTTAGCTCCAAGGCGATGTACTCGGTCGAAGGTGATGTTTTTTACCGTTTCTTCGGGTATCTTCATTTGGGTCTGGAGAAAGTGTTTAACAGTGCGTTCGCAGTCCTCGGCCCCTCCCACCTCCTCCGACAGACCTGCAAACACCAAATTATCCCTCATGCTACGGGCCTGAAGGTCCAAAACCGTCTCCTTCAGAGTTTTGTTGTCCTGGGTGATCCGCGTCATTCCCTCCTCCAGGGAAGAAACGGACTCCCGCAGAGACGCGTTCTCAGCAGCGAGCCGCTCCACCTGCTCCTGGCTGAATTCCAGGGACTGGCGGAGGTTCTGAAACTCATGGTGCAGAACCTCAAGCAGATGAAGACGCCCCTCAAATCCCAGAAGCCGTTTATCTATGGATTCTAATAATTCCAATATGTCCTTCCGGGGAGATGAGGCCTCAGGCGAGTCCTGAGGGCGGCTCCGCTTCGTCCCAGGTGTTTCAGGTTCACCTGCTGATTTCTTCGGACCCATAACAAATAACTCGAAAACTCCGTCAATAAAGTTCTGTAAACTTTCTAAATTTTCTTCACTTACCTCCAGATTGAGCGAGTTATACTTACCAGATTATTTTTTTGCGTTGTCAGTTTTTAAATTAGGCAAAAATGCATCTGAATTGTTTGTGAATGTTTGCTAACGAGCTGCCATCAGCTTCAAACGCTGCTGTGTCCGGTAATCGGCCGTCAGCGCATGCGCATCTCTCCTGTCTCTTTCTCCTACTGCCTTCTATTAGCTTCTATTTTGGGATGACGTATTAAAGTCGGGTCTGCTCCAGCCAGTGGAGCCAGTCATGAACCTGACTACAGCTCATGTTACTGCAGCATTTGTTATTCCAGTCCGCGTGGCAGCGGATCACAGATTCAGCAACACCATAAAACAGCAATAAGTCGGTCTGAGGCAAAAGTGAACCTCATGGCTTTTCCATATTTTCCCCTATAGACATTTGATTACGCACAAGTAGGTGATCAGTTCAGGTTTACGCAGAGCAGAAGAAAGGAGAGCGCTCTGGCCGCACAGGTTAAACGTTCCTACTTTAAGAAAACCGTTAAATTGCATTGTTTATGTGCTACCTGGGCACTCTAAATATTTATTTAAAATTAAATAAAAGGAAATTGTAATGGTATTGAATGTTTATTAATTACTATTTAAAAAATGAAAGTGATGGAGAAAAGGTCGATCATATTTTCTTAACCCTGTCTGTTTAGCTTGACGTCTGATATATATATATATATATATATATATATATATATATATATATATATATATATATATACATACATATACATATAGCCATGCCCTGATGTGGGGGCCGGGGGGTGAGTCGACATGGTCGGGACATAGAAGGGGGTGCGTGGCTAAATACGGTTGGGAACCACTGCCCTAAACAATGTACCCCTAACCCTAACGAAATCTGACGGTGCAGTGCAATTTTTGTCTTCCAGCTAACAACCTACTCTGTGCCATGCCTGCTTGGTTAACTAGGCCGGACTGGACTGTTATAAGAGTGGCTGTTTTCAGCTTATATGAGTTAATCATTCGTATAATAATAATGTCTTCATTAATCTGTGCTTAAATCAATAAGGGTAATTGATCTGTGCTTGAACTACTGAAAGTGAAATTAAATGAATTGTTACATTGAATGATTTATAAATATGGTAATCAGTCATGTTTGATATGACAAGGCAATCATTACCTGCACTCAGACACAAGGAAAAATTTAAGTTAAACTCATGACACATAGATATTTCTTCATCCCAAATCAGAGCATCCGGTATCTCAAAGACGGTGTGATGTTCTGAGGTTTTCTTGGAAATATCCCTCAACAGGGCACGTTCCGATTGGACAAGAATTCCTAACATGAGAATATTAAAACTGAGCTCACGAGACGGTGAGTTAGTTCTAGAGAACGCTACGGAACGGCCGTGCGGAGCGAAGCCTCTTTAACCCAGAGCAATTTGGGCATCCATCTGTTGTGACCTGAAAATATCTCTGGACTGGAGTCGGTGCTGCGGTTATTCTACACACCTCGGTGCCCAGAGGTCATCTGACCTCCCTGACCTTCAGATCCTTGAAGAGGGCTTCCGAAGGTTGAGGTAGACACACAGATAGCGTCTGATGCCTTTTTGATAAGAATCAACTTCATAGCTTAATGCAAACCAAATGTTTTCCCTTTTTACTCCGAGAACTCAGTTCTTCTAGATATGAAAGTTCTGATAACATCACATTCACATATAGTCACCATACATCACATTCCATCCACCTAGATCCATCCATCACAGTAATATTAGTGAACTTGTCGTGTTTTTAATTGTTTGGAAAATAAATTCTTACTTTTTATAAACCTGACTCTTTTCTTGAAGCAAGATGAAGTGTTCTACAATCCCTGAATAAACAAAGAATTCTAAATCTTCTGGTTAAACATTCAAGACCAATCAGACTGGATTTCCATATTTATATGGAAATTCACATCACATTGGTCATAAGTAAAGGTAACATATCAAGCTTAAAAGCACTACAGTTACCCTCTCACTACACACACACACACACACACACACATATATATATATATATATATATATATATATATATATATATATGTATATATATATATATATATATATATATATATATATATATATATACATATATATATACATAATGTATATATATGTGTGTGTGTGTGTGTGTGCGTGCGTGAGTGCGTGTGTGTGTGAGTGCGTGTGTGTGTGAGTGCGTGTGTGTGTGTGTGTGTGTGTGTAATTCACAGTAATTTAAAGGACAATATTTAAAACTGCATTGCTTTTATTTTTTATATTTCCTCCCAACCCTTGTTGCAATGATTGTTGCATTTAAGTAACTTAAACCAGGATAATGGATGGTAGATGAGCGTGTCCTGATTTATGTGGCTGTTGTGACTGCATAAAAGCTCTTTTTTTTTCTCTTTAAATTGTTTAAATCCTCAGTTATTTGTTTTTGCTTTCATCTATAAAAAATCAGCAATCAAAGGTAGTGAGGTGCTTCCCAACTCTTCAAATATTTGCAGAGTGTGAATGTTTAACACTGTTATGATTATGAAAACAGAACATTTACTCAAGTACCGGTAGTCCTTTGCAACATATTACACACTTTGGTACACTAAATATATTTGTACAGCTGAATTAGTTGTTGTTTGGTGCCTCTCATATTTTGTGCAGGATTTTTAGAGATGTGTTTTTTCAGGTGTAACTATGTTTATCAATAACTGTGTATCTTGTGGGCAGATAGGAAATGCCAGAAGCCTACTTTCTTGTGCACACAGAACACTTAATAACCCTTTCAATGGTGTATGCATTTCCCTGCGTGTTTTTTGTCCTCGCATGTTCGCGTGTGCACATGTTTGTGCATCCTGGTCTGCCGGCCTGTGTCCTGTGTGTGTGTGTTTGCGTGTATGCGCGTGTGTGTGTATGTGTTTCAGGAAAGCCAGTGGTTGGACAGCGTATCTCTCCTTATCAAGGACACTTTAGAGGGGGAGATGCTGATGATCGACAACCTCTCCGGCTCTGTCTTCCACCACTACTCCTCTCCTCCACCTGTCTGCAAAGACTGCAAAGGGAAGCCCCTAGAGGTACCATCCTGACCACATAAACACAAACATGTATGCAGGAGACACATCCTCACGTTTAGAGTTGCATTTTTCAGTGCCTTCTGTGGCTTACAGATTAAATCTGGAGGTTTGCTTTACTTCTTCAGTCTTTTGTTCCATGAAACCAAAATTTATAGCATTTTTATAAATAGGCCATTCCCAGAAGTTTGCCAAAAATTTCTGAAGATCTTTGACTTTTCCCCTTCTTTTTAAAATTTACATTCTTGCAGGCGATCATGTAACCCCCTAGTTTTGCATAACTTGTAAGATATATGTATTAGTCTGTTTAGCCTTCATTTTTATTAAAGAAGCTAAGCATCAGCCTGGCAAGCCCTCCTCTATATGCAAATATCTCATCTGGCTATGTGTCACAACGCACAGGTGAAGTAGAGACGAGCAGCTGCGGTGAGGATCCAAAATGCATGGGGAAAAAGGCCAGCAGGTCAGAATGATCATGAAAAGAGGTTTTAATGAGAAGCGCACAGGACATGGAAATGATGAACAGACAAGGAACACAGAACTGGGAGGGTTCAAATACACCAGGACCTGGGATCTAAAATGATTGGGAGACGAGAGGCAGGTGGGAGCAATTAGGAATTAGACAGGACTGAACAGAGTAGGGAGACAGGACAGGTTGTGACACCGTGTGCGACAGCTCAAGCATGGGTGGACATCACGAGCAAGGGTGGTCCACTAGCCTAGTGAACTAGACCAAATTCTTGCTTTGCAAAGTTTGGTAGGCATGCTCCATGGGAACCTCAGCAGCTCCTACCAGGACTCTGGCTAGCCAATCACAGCTCTCTAGAGGGGTTTCAAACACACAAAGAGCTGTGATTGGTCCATAATGGTGGGCCAGTCATAGTGCTCTATCTGCTTAGTGAACAAATCACAGAGCTTTATCCGCTTTGTGGGCCAATCAGGGCACTCTATATGCCTGGTGGGTGGGATGATGCAACAGAGTGAAACAAGAGTATGTCACATTCATTGTCCAGTGGAATGCGGAGATCATTTGAAAGACAACAGTAGAACCCGCCCCACAACCGAGAGCCGTCAATGGAGCATGGCCAGACTAAATAATACATTTATTTAGTCTGGCTTGCCAGGCTAGTAGTCCGCAGTACACTGTTGAAGAAGGAGAAGCAGTTAAATTTGTTTTAAAAATAAATGACTTAAAGATGCATTGGCTAATCTATAAAACAAGCCAGCTTTAAAACAGAAACATTGTCAGTGAACACCGACCCCTCCTGTAGGCTATCATCCCTAGGCCACGCCCACCCGATACTGGAATGTGCATCTCCACTGTAAACAAGAGAGCACTAAACAACAATCGCCACTTCTAAATTCAAACCTCTTTTGTTTTTGTTAGATTTAGGTAGTTTTGTTCCCTTACTAAATAAAGTAATCATTTGAAAACTGTCTTTTGTGTTTATTCGGGTCAGTGTTATCTTCGTTTGTATTGTTATTTGCTTGCTTATCTGAAATATTTGAATAGATATAAAAAAAAATCGGAACAAGAGGATGCATATGTAGGATACACTTGCATCAGAAACCGTGGAGCTAAACCCTGCTGCATTCTTAACACGTACACATTTTTTTCTAAACAAACTCACTCATGAAAGAAGAAACACATAAACTTGATTAAACTGGATGTGTCAGATCCAACTGCCTGCAGGTGAGGGTCATACATATGAACATTCTTTTGCCCCAGGTTCTGCTGGGCTTCGTTCATTGCAGAGCACTCTGTACGGAAAGTTCTTGTTTTATTTTATGGGTCAGCTCATCCGTTATTTTACAGTAATGACGACCCCCAATTAGCCTGATCAGCTTGAGATAAAATCAGCTTTTCATAAGTAGATTGCTGTGGATTAATGAGGCCCTCTGCACGCATACACAAACACAACCACTCTGGATAATGTATGCCTGCAAAAGCACGCCAACAATCTCCTTCACTTGAACTTGTTTTCTAAAGAGTCTTGTTAAACAAGGAAGTACGTCATTGAACATGCTCTCAGAAACATCCTGTCCTGTGCAAGTGTTGTTCTTCACAATGACAAAGTGCAGTGGGTCAGCTCAGAGGAAGAGGTAACTGGAATCCACAACTCCTCACCTGTCAGCCGTGCTTTCTGCATGTCTGCAGACGCTGTCAAACCATCCGTCTTCCTCCTCTCCTTTACATGTGTCCTCTCTCCATGTGGACGTTCACTCCTCTGCCTACCGCTGTTTAAGTTGCTGATTTATTGCATCTGATTCTCTGTGGTTCTGTGCCCATTCCCCATGTTCTCTGACTTGCATATATGAGGTGTGTTTGTGAGTCAAAGAGCCACATCAGCCTTTCATTGCTTAAGCTTTAATGGAGGTGTCTTTGTTTTAAAGGGGGGGCATTGTACATTATGGGTTCAAATAAAACATTCATCCAGTTTTTTGTTGTGTTTAAAAAGAGCCTTATTCACTAAAAAGAGTAATAACGCATCATGCAAAACTGTCAGCCATGTCAGGCCTGTATGAGGTACTGTAACCCCACCATGAACACGTACTAAAAATAAAAGAAGGCTTTGTGCAAAGCATGCACGCAGCTACAAACTGTAAACAGAGAGTAAAAATAGGTCATGGGTTAGGTTAGGTGTGGAACTATGAAGTTTTTAAAGGACTGGGTCATCGCTGTCTACATGAAAACACAACAATGTCATTTCAAGAAGTTTTTCCCGCTGCGGAACGCGCTCTTGATAAATATAATTTTGAAAGCTCTTGAAAAGCAGTTTCCACGTGCATGCAAGGCTGAAATTGTTACTATCATTTATAATAAGGTTTTTGCTAAAAGTCTGGTTTCATGGAACATCCTTAAAGGAGCAATATGTAAGAATTTTACAGTGAAATAATCACAAAACAGTCCAAGGTCTCAATCATGTTGGAAGGAAGGTTACATCGAAACGGATTTTTTTTAGCTTTCTGGGGGGTTGTCAGTTTTTCTTCTTTCAGATTATTTCTTGTACCCCTAAGAAGCCACGACATCTTTTTGTTTTACTCTAACACCGGGTGAAGAAGGCTAACGTTGAGCTAACAATTCTAACGGTGAGTTAGAAACTCATTATTACAGTGAAATGTATGTGTGAAGTTAATAATGAGTGAGTCATGGAGTTTGACTTCCTTTAATGAGTCGGCAAACAACCGCACTCCCTCTAATTGAGGCATACTACCATAGTAAGTGTGCTCATTATCGTAAAAGACTCGAGTGCTCTCACCAGATATGAAAATGCATTTATCTACTTATCAACTTCCTATGTTTGACTCGTCTTTGCTTGTCATCTACATGCTTCTGGCGCTGATCCGGTGTCAGTACCAGATCTGCTCGGGGTCCTGTGTCTGCCATTTACGTCACAGTAGATGATTGGCTCAACATAAGACTTACGGAAGTTACAATACCACGTTCGTAAAAGATATGTTAGCACGTTGAAAAAGGAAAATTGTGATTGATCAGAACAAATTTATGGTTGTAGTCTTTGCGGTTGTAGTCATGTCGTCCAAAAATCGACACTTTTCATAGAAAATATGTTTGAATTTCCAAAGTAAATGTAAAATAAAAGCAAAGATATCAACTGATAAACGGTGACCGTCAAAAGCTCTTGGTTTTGATGAAATGAGGCAAAATAAAATGTAAGAACTTTATTTGAAAAGACAGCAGGCAACATTTTGAATGAACGAATGGATGTATTTACATAACAACAAAGGAAATATACAGACAAATAGCACATGTATACAAACATATATGGCTTCACATATAACAACTGTTGTCTCTTTTGGCAGTCTGATGTTGGTTTAATGTAGTTTCACATTCTTTATGTAACCAGGTGACGAAACAAGAATAATATGGTGTTTTATTAACAAATCACAACTATAAAGAAAACATTTAGGTGGTAACAAACACTAATTTATTAACAAAACTGCTGATGTTTTTCCAAAACGTATGTATGAAAGCCGAGTGCATTTGCCATAATGTGACATCATCAGCAGGCGCAGGACCTCAAGCCAATCTGGTACCGACTCTGTAACGGGCAACAATCATGAAACTCATTGAACGGGGGTGAGAAAGTGACTGTTTAGAAAAAGACTGCAGTACCCAAATTTGACCACATGATGGCATTCTTACTTCATTCTTACACGTTGCATCTTTAAAATGCTAAGAAAGTTCTTGTCAAGGTCACTGCTTTCCTACAAAACCCAGTCAGTTTTTGTAGCTATTCAATTTTTGTCAACCTAATAATGTGCATCAGCTCAACTCATGAACTGACTGTACCATTACACCACTAGTCTGAACATAAAATCTTTTCCTGCAGACGTCACCTGAGTATGCAGGAAACAGTTGCCTTTAATTCAGCCATTTTGACATTTTGTCATTGGTTAAATCTGTATATTTCTAGAGTGGCGAAGGTTGTAAACGTACCTCCCTTGGTTAATATGTCTGCAGATACATTGGGAGCAGAATCTCCTTCCACATTGTGTTGCTGATAGAGGCACAGCTAAGAATGCAGGGAGATAGATCGTAGTTTCCATTACCTCTTGATAAATATACCTGTTGGTGACCTTTGTTGAGGCTATTTATATCACACCTCTGAGACTGAAGTCACAGGTAGGGTTATGGCACACAGTAGCGTAAGTGAACATGAGAGAATGATTCAAAATAAAAATAAAAACACTAGACAGTTTTTGTTTTAAAGTAATTAGCTACTTTGCTGTGCTTCTGCTTTGCTTTTGAGTTTTGCTTCATCACTTCTCTTCTAGCTCAGCACTTGTGGCAGTGATGATTTGCTGCCTCACATCAGCCGTGAATCCTGTTTTATGAACTGCTTTGTCTTTTTGGCCTATCGGCATGTGTTAATCTATTGTTAGCTGGCCTTGGCTCATTGATTCCCACTTCACCCCATTTAAATACCCCTTTCACATTATCTTTCTCTTGCTATTTATTGCTCAGACTCTTGAAGAGTAACGTTTCAGAAATGCATCATGGCACACGAGACCTGATATTAGATTATTGCTTAGCCGTTGCTCGAGAGAGAAAGAAAATGTGTCGTCATTGAAAATAAACAATTCAATAGTTACTGGACAAATCACATTATGCGTCCAAATTGTGTTTGCTGAAACATGCATACAATAACCTATATGTTGAAATATTGGATTTACTATGATGTCATTATTTTTCCAAAGCTTGCGAGCAACATAGTTTTTTCTTTAAATACCTCAACATGCTGAAGAAATGCACTCCTCAATGTCTAATGGCGACATACAAAGCTGAGTGAGCAGAAGCTAACGGCAGCGTGAAGCAGCATCATGGGCTAAAGGCTAAAGCTAAGCAATGCGATAAAACACGTAAACAAATGCAGTGCGGCTTAGCATGCATACTGACAATGTGACCGTTACATTAGCTTAATAGGCATGCAAAGACTTACAGATACAAGTCGAACAGTAGTATGGGTGGACAGCAGTGTGATGGTTGAGCAGCAGCAATACAAATGAGAAGCAGCAGTAGTGTAGTCAGGGATAGCCGCATATATGTGATTTCAGGCACCTGAAGACACCTTTTTCCCTCGAGGTTTGATCACAGCACACCCTAGTGGCCAGTGGTGAACTCTACCCATGCCTTTTGGACAGATGTGTCCCTACATCAAAGCTTTAATTATATTTTGAAATGAGTTTATGTGCAAACATGAACAATATATTTCTTTTTGTAGATATCCCTTGAATAACCTCAGTTTGAACAACAGACAATTGAATTATGTCCTAAAAATCACCCTTTTGTGCATTGATGTAATCTGGAGGTACTCTTATGTCTTCTACAATCACTAATAACTGAAGAGAATTCTTTGTAGCAGATCAGAATGGCAGAGATTGAGCAGGCGTCGCTGAAGTCGGAGCAACTCTCAGACAAGTCCTCCTCACCCGCTTTGCCAGATGACCTCAGCCTGGATGAACATTCGATCTATCAGCTGCTGGCCCAGGAGGGCAAGGTGGGCTTTGTTTATGATAATGAATTCGGCAGATGCTTTTATCCTTTAAAAAAGGCTAAAGGTGGTCGTAGTCCTGCTACAAGATTGCTAAATCAGCACCAGCAAGCACTGCTGCGCCAGCAATTGTAAATCGACACCCGCTGGCAAAAAGCAGCATGGTTGTAGAAAGAATGGAAGCGTGTAGAATGAGTGGCCCTAGAGTATAAGAATGAAGTAAAAGCAAGTAAAAGTTTTAGACTGTTTTACTCCATAGGCTTAAGGAGGCAAGATGCTAATGTTGAGCTAACAATGCTAACAGTGAATTAGAATAAAATGGTTGGCTCTAAAATATCTCTAGCTACTTTTTAATTACCAGCAGCTTTATATTAGTGAACTGTTTTCTCTACTTATCAACTTGCTGTGTCTGATCATCTAGAATCTCCTGGCACTGATCCATAACTGGCAACCACCATGAAATTCACAAAACTCAAGTTGGGGAGGCGGCTCATGTACAGTATTTTGATAGAGGGACTGCAGTACCCAAATTTGACCACAATTCTTACTTCATTCATCATCCATTTTCCTTCATTTATCATGGGTCGGGTTGCGGGGGCAGCAGCCTAAGCAGAGATGCCCAGATTTCCTCTCCCCAGCCAGACAAGATGGTGGTGGTTGGAACTGCTCGCTGGGCTTCAGTTAAGCTCTACAGAAACATATGGGATGATGGAGGGTTCGTCTAAATTAGGCGACGGTGGCAAAAGTGCTCGCCCTGTAACCAGAAGTTTGCAGGTTCGAGCCCTGCTCAGTCTGTCACCATTCTTGGGCAAGACACTTTACGCACCTTGCCTGCTGGTGGTGTTCGGAGGGACCGGTGGTGCCTGTGTACAGCAGCCTCGCCTCTGTTAGTGCGCCGTAGGGCAGATGTGGCAACAATGTAGCTCATCACCACCAGGGTGTGAATGCATGTAGATGACCAGTAAATCAAGAACTTTGCTTTCTGCCTCAGCTCTCTCTTGACCACGGCAGACCAGCACAACACCCACATTGCTGCAGACGTAGTACTAAACTACCTATGGATCTTCTGCTCCATCATTCCTGCATTCATTAACAAGACTCTGAGATATTTCAACTCATCTACATGAGGCAGGACCTCGCCCCTCACCCATGGAAGGCATTCTACCTTTTTCCGACTCAAGACCATGATCTTGAATTTAACAAAGCTGATTCTCATCCCAGGTGCTTCACACTCAGCTGTGAACTGCTCCAGTGAGAGCTGGAGATCACCCTCTGATGAAGCCAACAGGACCACATCATCTGCAAAAAACCGCGATTCAAACTTCAGGCGCCTTTAAATTTGCACAGAGAATTTGAATTTGAATACATATACTTGTGCTACTTGGTGCAACTCGTCATCAGTGAAGAACACATAGGGTGTTTCGGGTCTTTAATCTCCATACACCCTCACTCAGGTGACCCAGCCAGGGTTGATCAGTCACCAGTTTGTGTCCAAGTGGCCTGTTATTCCACGAATCCCCCCTTCAGATCCACAGCCAGAGGCCCTATCTGTGGCCTCTAAGATGCTTGTGAGTTTTTTTTTTTTTCAATCGCAGTCCTCTCACTCCAAGGAATTTGAGGGTTTGCAGCAGTGAGTGGCCTGTAAAGCCTCTGCACCTGACAACGATTAGTTCAAGGCTAACTCTCCAGCCGCTGTTCTGGTACTCTGACCTGAGCTCTGCATACTTAGCCCTC
Source organism: Nothobranchius furzeri (assembly GCF_043380555.1). Lineage (NCBI taxonomy): Eukaryota > Metazoa > Chordata > Actinopteri > Cyprinodontiformes > Nothobranchiidae > Nothobranchius > Nothobranchius furzeri. The sequence continues at coordinate 52,989,388 of NC_091752.1, forward strand.
TTGCACTCGTGGGCCTCTTCAGTACGATCTTCTCAGGGGACTGTCAGCTCCAGGATGAGCTGTTATGTTGCCTAGGAACTTGAGCTGTCTACCTATGTCAACTGGAAGCTGCCTATTCTTAAAGTGACAGTGTGTATTTTTCCTGGAGATAGGGGGGAGTAGATACCTAAATTGTTGCAAGCAAGCATTATTTTTGTGCTGGAGTAAGACCTTACCAATGGATGCCCATTAGGGTCAAAAAGCCCAGGGAAGTGCAAACTTCAGCAAAATAACGAGCACATCAGATTCCCTTTCATCACTGGCAACAAGTGGATGCAAATGTGTAATAGAAAAACGTTTAAGAACGGCGAAAGTTTTGTAACTGTTTGTTACAAGCATTTTGTCCCCATGGGCTCCGATAGAAGGAAACATGGCGTCATCCAGAGACTTAGACCCAGTCCCATGTATTTTAGACCTGATTTTTATTGTTATATGTTACGAAGCCACCAATATTTTTCAACAAAATTTTGATTGATATTTCCAGAAATTAATTGTAAAAACTACACATTGTCTCTTTAAGCCTCTTTTAGAAAACAATGCCGCCAATTTGCCGCAACAGAGATCCTTAGCTTGTTTATAAGTGGTCAGACTGTGACGGTAATTGTGCGAAATCCTGTCCTTTTTACAAAAGATTAGGTGATGGCAGCATGAAGGTGGTATGGGGGCGGTCTCAGACTTCTGTTTATCTTAGAAGAAGAAGAAGAAAATATCATTTCTATAGCCCCTGTCAAGATAAAAATCACGAGGCGCTTCACAAAAACAAAAAATGTAAAAATATAAAAAAGCATTTAGAAAATGTTTAAAAATATATTTAAAAATGAGCAAAAATAGACACTTGTGATTAAAAATTATGTTAAGAAAGAGAGAGAGTGAATAGGAAAGAGGGAAATCAGTGGATCCTGTGGAAGGTGAAATAGGTAGGGAGAGCAGAATAAAGAGAGAGAGTGAATAGGAAAGAGGGAAATCAGTGGATCCTGTGGAAGGTGGAATAGGTGGGGAGAGCAGCATAAAGAGAGAGTGGTGAAGAAGGTCATACAAAAGCCAGCTTGAACAAGTGAGTCTTCAGCTGCTTTTTAAAGGAGACCACTGAGTCCACTGATCTCAGGCTCAGGAGGAGAGAGTTCCAGAGTCAGGGGGCCACAGCAGCAAATGATCTGTCGCCTTTGGTCTTTAGCCTGGTGCTGCACAACCAGTAGGCTTTGATCACTGGACCTCAGGGACCTGCTGGGGGTATAGGGACTAAGAAGATCATCTATGTAAGATGGTGCTTGTCCATGTAAGGCCCTATAGACCAGAACCAGGATCTTGAAATGGACCCTGAAGTTGACTGACTGCCAGTGAAGCTGGAGGAGAAGCGGGGTGATGTGGGTGTGTTTGGAGGACTTGGTCAGAAGCCGAGCACAGGCGTTCTGAACCACCTGTAGACTATTCAGGGAGGTTCTGCTCAGACACGTGAAAAGAGAATCCAGGGTGAGAGCTGGGTCAAAGGTCACGCCAAGATTCCTGACATAAGGTTTGGTGTGAGAAGCAAGCTGACCAAGAGAGTCTCTGACTTTGGGAACCAGCTTGTCTGGGGCACAGATGAGGATCTCAGTCTTATCTTCATTCAGCTGAAGAAAGCTCCCAGCCATCCAGGTTTTGATAGAGTCTAAGCAGGTGTGTAACAGCTGCAGCTTAGACATCTCATGGGGCTTAAAGGAGATGTACAGTTGGATGTCATCTGCATAAAGATGGTAGAAGATTCCTTTGAAGGAGCTCAGGATGTGCTGAAGAGGAAGCAGATAGAGGAGGAAGAGCAGAGGCCCGAGCACAGAACCTTGTGGGACACCATTGGTAAGAGAGGTGGTGGAGGACCTAAACTTGGAGACGGCCACAGAAAAAGGAGCGCTCAGAGAGATAAGAGGAGAACCACTCCAGAGCAGATCCTGATAGGCCTACTCAGTCTGTCAGCCTCTCCAGTAGCAGGTGATGGTCAACAGTGTCAAATGCTGCAGTCAGGTCCAGCAGGGCCAGAACAGAGCATCACTGTGAGTCAGAAAGTCATTAGAGACCCTAAGAAGAGCTGTTTCAGTAGAATGAGCTCTACGAAAACCTGACTGGAAGCTATCATTGATGTTATGTTCATCAAGAGCAGCTGTGAGATGTTTAGCCACAACTTTTTCCAAGATCTTTGAGATGAACGGAAGCTTAGAGATGGGTTTGAAGCTGCTATGGAGAGAGGGGTCAAGACTCGGTTTTTTAAGAAGCTTAGACATAATTTGCTTTGTTTTGCAATTTAAACCACTCTCATTAAGGTATTTTAACAAGCAACTCCTAAAGGTGTCTGTTCTCCACAGTCCCTGTGCATTCTCTGGTGATCTGAGCTCCAGCTATAACGGAGAAAAGCTCTGGAAGTGCTGTATTGCTCCAGTTTTCCATCTCAGCTGGTTCTGATTACAAAAACAAAACGTACGCCCCATGTTTACTTTCATTTTTAATACATTTCAATCAGGAGCTCAGCAGTAACTCCCCACGTGATCATGACACTGCCCTCTGTTGCGCCAAGGCATAAAATGCATTCACAAGTCCAGCGTTGCAGTAATATTATGTAAGGTAACAAGAGGTTATTACATTTTATTTGATGAGCCGTACGGCGTGGGATTCCATAGTATATATGAAATCCTCCTTACGGATCGAGGGTTATTTAAACCAGAAGATGGGATCTTTTATTGCAGAGAATATGTAACCGTTATGTATTCACTCAGAGACACAGAGTAGAGAGAGTCAAGTTTAAAAGTTAAGAATTTTATTACTAACAATTAAACTAGACTTACTTTAAACTAAATGTATAGTGTAACTAAAAATGGATGAGACGGTGAATGGATGACGTGTGATGCAATCAGAACCAGCAAATCTGAAGAAGCGATTAGTTCTGACGGGAACTGAAGATGTTGTTTTGAAATAAGCTTTGGTTAGTTTCAGAAACGCATGAGACACCATCAAGTCGGGTCTACCTCCCTTGTGGAAGTCCTCTGTAGATCAGGAATATCGAGGTCCAGCGAACCCTCTCTGGAAACCGGGCCGATAGAAGAAGCCGCAGTTCCGACCAGGACCGTCTTGAGTTACCTCCGGCACACAACACTTTTATTGGTGTCTGTTCAGACCCAGCCTGGGTCGGTGGAGCTTTTATTCTGAAAGGAGCTGTTGTTGCCGCTGGTTGTTATAGCAACTGGATTTTCCAGCTTGTCATGGGTTCTTTCGGTTGAAGAGGTAAAGGTCGGATTGGCCACTCCGTTGCTTGCTCTGGAACACTTTGAACTGGCGTTAGAGTTGACGTGGCATAGTTTTATACCTCGGATGTTATGGTTTATTGTGGAATGAAAATTACCAAACACCGTCAGAAGCACACCTCCGTCAGATCTGTAAGATTCTGATTGGATCAGTGAAAGGAATGTGTTATGTCCTTTTAACACTACGTGAAATGAGTCATGTTGGAACACTTAAAGTCACAGTACTTATTATTTCTATAGGATCATAATAAAGTACTTAATATTTTGATTTCACAGGTTGGTCACATCTTATTATATTGACTAACACTTTGATGGATTAGCTTTATTAAAATAGAATTCTTTGATTAATTAAAAGAAAAGAGTTCATTCTTCGTTCTTCTGTCTTCATTGCTGGAACGTAAACAGTTTAGAAGCGAATGCATGACCTTGAGGCTGTTTCATGCACTCTGGCACTGTGTCAAAAGGGAACAGTTGTTAGAGGATAGAAATGGCTCCTTCATCACGTTACAATTACTTCCAAGCGCGGTGGCACGAATGCCGCAAAGTTCCCACATCGCCATGCTGCAACGGTGCATTCATGAGACACACCGTGGCGGCAGTATTATGCTGATTTGCCGGCATGGTGTGTCCTCTAAAAGGGGCTTTAGATGACAGTACGTAAGAACAAAGCAGGGTGAAAGGTCAATAGCATTTTTGAAGCTTATTAATGTCTTTTTCTCATTCAAAGGTCAAATCCATTTGTTCTTAAACCAAAAACAGGAACTACCCCCAAATGTTGCAAGTATTTAAAAAGCACAAAAGGAGACATATTTCACATTTTGCATCTTTTTGTGCAGCCATGTGGGTCTCTTCTGCCTCTGTAAACACTTCAAACGTGAACAAAAACATCTATCTGTTTTCTGTCAGATTTGGTTTCAGGAATCGTATGTTTCTACGAGCTGTTTGACGAAGAAAATTAGCATAGAGCACCCCCCCCACCACCATCACCACCTGTTAGAACGTAGCGAGGAGCAGAGGTTTTCCAACCCCCTCCCTAATGTCCAAACTTTTCACTTCTGCACTGATTAGGGCTCAAGTGGGCGTGGCCAGCAGCTTGTTTCCCTGAAATGGCTCATTCTGGAAGGCACCAAAAATGCTAGAACTGCTGAAAGTGTTTTGGGATTTTATACAAAAAACTATGTTTTAATTGATCATAGAACTATTCTAATTTGTTTGAAATCAGTATATGTCCCCTTTAAATACCTAAAATGTGCATGTAAAAAAATATTCCTCCCTTTTATGTTACATATCAGATGACGAATTAAAGATACTACTTGATCATCTGGGTGTGAACATTAGTTTTAGACTCAGGAAAGAGATCAATATAACTGGCATACAGACTGAATCTCATTCCCAGAGAAGCGAAAGGTTAAATTGTTTTTATGGCCACACTGTAGGCTCTTCTGTAATTTACAGATATAAGCTTTATGGTCCAAAGGCCTCATCCTGTCTTTCTCTCTGGGCATCGGGGTAATTATCTTGTCTCTGAAGAAGCAACGGTCTCTTTCAACCACCTCATGAATAAATCTTTACATTCTGCTCTCCTTAGTCACTATTGACTCCCAGTTAGTTTTTTTCTTTAACTCAATTTCTCCCTTTTGAACTTATCTGCTTCACCTTTCTCAGTGTTACCTCTACAATAATTACACACCTGATCCGTGCTTCCCTGTAGCCATCCCCTATAATCCGTCTTTCTTCCAGCTTCTTGGCTCTACATTGCCGTAGTAATCTTAAAAATCACTATCTGTGGCTGTAAATCAAGGTCAGCACAAAAGAAAATTAAAGTCTGAAAAAAAAGATGTTCAAATGTTTTCATTTATTTAATCAAAGTTTAGTTTTTTGTCATCTGGGTGTGCACCTGAAGAAAATCAGTTTTCAGAATCAAATTGTCGTGATTGATCTTGCTTCTTGAAGACAAAAAGCAAGTATCTGCAATCAATAATTTTAGTGAAAATAAGTTTGAGGTTAATCTCCGGTAAATTAAGGAAAATGGATAAAGTCCACTTTAAGTTAACAAACTGCCTGATTTGAGGCATGAAGCACTGTTGTTGCAAGGGTGTGTCATGCATATGCATGAAGATCATGACATGCTAACAAAATACAGAAGGTGCAGGGCTGCACATAAATGCACAGTCATGTTTTAAACTCTTAACAGCTGAGCCATGCTGGTGCACATCAGTCCCTTATATATTAATTGCCACTAGCTTCGCCCAGTCAAACACAATTTTCCTACAAATGTTTTTAATGCTATTACACCTTATGTAGAGTCAACTGTGTTCTTAGTACCTGCCTAACTTATTCAAAAAGACTCTGCAAGAATCATGCACATTCTGGTTGAGGATTCACATTGTAGTTATGTCTTTATTCTATCTTAAAATTTACTTTTTGCATTTTTTTTTTTTTGCTTTGGATCTATGCCTACAAACACTCCAAACATGAAGACAAACTGTCTCTCTGTTTATGTGAGTTTGGTTTCAGGAACCATATGCATCTACATGCTGTTTGAAAATGTCCCTTATTGTGACATCACAATGAACTTGGGAAAATCTAAGGCTACTAAATGAGAACACTGGTCCAGACGGAGTGGAGCTGATACTGATGTTTAAGGGCCATTAGATGTTAGTTGCACTGACATTGTTGGACATCAGTCTCCTTGTGGTGGCTTTTTCAAACAGGATTTTTTTAACCCTTCTAGTTTTTGACATTTTTCTGCATCTGGGAAATTACTAACATATACAGTCCTTCCCTAATCAAATTTTGCAGGGAAGATGCAGCAGTGACTCTCGCAGCTCTGAAGAGGCTGATGGTGAAGCGGGTCACGGTGGAATTCATCAGATTCAAAGCGTGGTACAGAACCAGCCGCAGGGGACGAGCCTACATAACAAATCCTATGGCACTGGTACTGACACGGAGACTGTTCTACAAGAAATGGAAATGCAAACATACAAACGGCAGATGTGCTCACCCCAGAGCAGCCCTGGTTAGTGAATCCATGCAAATCGAATTTTCCAGTGGAATCAAATAACTGAATACTCTTTAAAATGTGTTAGCAAAGAAAATCACATTTAAATGTATATTGGTGTTGCAACAATTATTCATAAATTCTAGACTAATGAAGCATTTTGGTTCTCTGCAGAAGGTGGTGTTTCCAGCATTAACAACAAGGAAAGCCGCAAAGAAGATGGAGGAGGAGCCGTAGCAAGTGGTATTTCTACCCTCTTCCATCTGCCTGCAGAGTTCTTTCACTCTTCAGGTGCAAACGTCCCTACACCTGCCCGCAGCAGGAGTCTACGTCTGTCAAGAGGCCTTAGGCTGACCTCCCCATACTCGTGGGCCTCCTTCCGCTCCCATGTAGCTCATAAGAAGATGCTCTGTGCACAAGTAAGCAAGAAAACATGCTAAACAACAGTGGAAATACAAAAGAAAACACACACAAAAATGTGGTTTATCACATGCTCACATAAAGGACAGAGCTACTGCACCTTTTATATTCATGATTAAGTTCTTTATGAGATTAACTCATTCACTGCCACTGATGACTAAAGTCATCATTTTAAATCCAACCATTCACTGCTAATGACGACTAAAGTCGTCATTTGCATTTTGTTACTGTTTGAGCATCGGAACAAGCCCCTGCGCTGAGTGAACAATCATCTCAGCCCTGAAGCCGATCTTCATCCGCATATGTCACACGTCACGTGATCAGGAAGCAGAACATCCATGTGTTAGGAGATCGTTTTGGGCCGTTCCTGTAAAAAAAAGTGAGGCTCGAACTGGAAAAGCGTCTGCCGATCACAATTCAACAATGGATTATGAAAGAACGGATAACGCTCGAACCATGCGGATTCTTCCTGATGAGTCTCCTCTTTGTGTTGGTTGTTTTGGTGTCAACATCATCCTAGCGTGCAAAGTTCTGTGACTCTTAAAAAAACTGTAAAAACGGTGAGAAACGCTGGCAGCGAAGGCCGTTAGCGATCAGGAAACGGCTTGCAGCGAATGAGTTAATAAAGTATTTTGAATTTACTTTGAATATTAGAAAAGCATTGAGATTATGTGCTAATCTTCATTCTTCTCCTTCTTTCTGTATTTTTTTTTTCTAGTTCCCATCCCACAGTGATTCATCCCTTGCCACTGGTAGCTCTGAGGGTAGCCTTCAGACCACCCTGGAAGAAGGACTGAGCTTTAGTGTCTCACCACCACAGAACCTGGAGTTGCCAACAGCTTCTTTGTCAACCAAACAGCCTAACTCACAGCCTGAAGAAGAAATTATAATTTCCTCTTCAGGTCAGACCATGAAGCCAAGGCCAAACTCCCAGTCTACTGTAACCCTTCTGGCCACCAGGGGTCACCAACGGAGCCAGAGCAGCGGGCGTGGCAGTACAAGCCCTGGGTACAACCGTGACGACTCCATCGACCCCTCAGATGAAGACTTGGGCATAGGCATTGGATCGTCTATCGGTGGTTGTGGCTCCAGCCAGGCGGGTAACAGTGAACACTTGTCAGAGGCACTGAGCAGCTTGTCACTGACATCCCTGCTGTCACCCAGCTCTCTTGTGTGCCTTGGAGGGCCAGTAAAGAAGTGCAATAGTACAGGTAGCCTTGACAAAGGAGGAATGCTGCTGTCTGCACGGGTCAGGGAGGGCCACAGAGAAATAATTGGCCTGGAGCTTATGGACCCCCAAGGCTTCTTGGCCAACCCTTGGACAGGAGTAATAGTTGATACCAGAAGAGGAGGAAGAAGAGGGGAGATAGAGGATGGAGATCATGGTTTGAAAGGAAAGAGCTCAAGCCAAACAACAATAGGGTCTTGTCGAAAAAATAGATGAAACCTATTGTTTTCTCTTTCTACTTTACTTTCTTGGAACTAAACCCATTGCTGTTCCTCGACCCTCTCTGCTCCATCAGTGAGAGAGAGGTTTATTGACACAATGCTCTGTTTTCCAAAACCAAGCCCTCATCTTGCCCTCTTTATTTACATTTCTCACAAGTCCTGTTTGTGCTCTCTAGGGGAATTGACTTGATGATGGTTATGGTGGCCTACCTACTTAAGGCCGACGAGCAGAAGAGAGACCTTTCTACCTTCTAGTTTTGAAAGACCCCCAAAAGGTCCTTTTCAAACTGGAAAACCAGGAGGTTAGGTCCAATCAGGAAGTCAGGAGAAGTAGATACAATAAGCTTGAAGGAGCTGAAGTTGAGTGTGACTGAAAACATAAAAAACAGAAGAACAGAAAGTCACACTGTTCACAATTGTCATGAGGGACTTCTGAAAGGTAATGCATGAAGGTAAGCTAGAAGGAAATGTGGCTGTTTTTCTTTGGAAAAGCAGAAAGTAGATCTAATGTCCATCTGTTCTGGCAGACAGAAACAACAGTTTCCTTAAGCTCTTGCAAAGACCTTCTGTTGAGGTTGAAGCATTATTTCAGGTGGGGGAGAGTTCAAGAATGTAAGTTCATAGTCATTGTGTGAGAGCACAGCCTCAGGTATCACAGGCATGAATTAAATCATTTTCATCACTGCATCATACCTCAGTGTTTTTGAAAGAGAAGAGAGGTCTCAGCGCTGGAGGTCTGTCAACTTCTTTGGTAGCGGAAAATGAAAAGAAATTGCAAGACAGAGGAGGTATAACCGTGCATGGAGTGAGTCGTGAAATTGCTTATTTTTTTCTTTCTCCATCATCTCTAACTCGCGAACGCAGAGAAATTAGTGTGAAGAAGAGGGACAGTGAATAGAGTTTAATACATTTGACCCGAAGGTAAGGCTGTGTGTGCATGGGGCAACTATTTTTGTGCACTGAAATTTGACTCACAGCCGGTGAGACCTCAAGCACACTTCTTTTTTTACTGCACTTCCGATCACCATCTTTATGGATTTTAAATGAACGGACAAAACCAAGTGTTGCAAGAGAGCTTGACTGCATGATGGGATTGCATTTAACCAAGATTTTTAATCTATATACAGATGTGTAACAAGATGTCAATGTTGGGTGATAAACCACGTGATTCCTATTCCAACTATTTTTGTAGAAAAGAGAATAGGCACATGCAATTGTTGCATTAGTTTGTCCTGATTTATTTAACCCAGGCAGTGTCTTCGACTTGTGGTCTAGGGACTTTTTGTCTGCAAATGGCTTCCAGTTTTATAACATTTTTTAAGGCAAAGACGTTGTATAAAACAACAAAGCAAAAAAAAATTCAAAGAGACATGTGCACTGGGTGATTGTTCCCTGTGGTACATTCTCTATGGGAACACTTGGACTTTCTTTTTGTTTGTTTGCTTGTTTTCTAGCTGTTGAGTCTGTGGACAACCAGAGATGGGGACAGCCATATTCACTCAGCACTTGCTCACAGGCATTCCTGCACACAGGGAACTTTATTTGCTCGTAGCCTTGTCACTGAAAACAATGAGCAACGTAAATCATCACAATGAAAGCTTTAGATCACAACATATCGATCATGGGCACCTTAGTGTTCCTTAAGCATGGTTCTGGGATTGCAATACGGTATGGTTAATCTAAAAATGATACCTTGATGCACACATCAATTCTCCATTCTCTTCACACACACACAAGATGTCGTAGCAACTGATTCATATTTCATTATTTCAAAATTAACATTTATAAAAGCTTTGCAACATTTAAGGGCCCCTTCATGTTGGATTAGGACCCCGCTACCCTCCTCGCGACCTGTATGACTTGTTAAAATGTGAATGAATAGTAGCAGTTTTTTTAAGGCTTGGAACACTCGTTTATTCAATGAATTTGCAGTGGTCTTTAGTACGAATGCCTTGTAAGTCATCCAGGGGGGGTTGTGCCATTTTCAGGAAGTAGAGGTGAGCCACATTATAGTTGAGCTTCAGATGGCAGGATTTGGAACCTTATTTTGTGTATGTTTTATCTCCACAAATACCGCAAGCCTGGAGGAGCTCTGCTGTGTGGTGGAGTTGCTAATGCCAATGGTTAGTTTCTATGAGCCGAGATGTTCTCTTTACTGGTTTCTTTCCTAAACCAACAACAGCCTTACCGGTTGCAATCCAGACTGGGTGAGTCTGTGAATGTTAAGTGATAGCGTGACATCAATTTGTCGAATCCTAGCATTTCACCGTCTATTTTCTATCAGAAGCTAATGCAGCAGGTAGGTGTAGGAGACTATTTTCATGTTCGGCCTGCAACTCAGAGTGACCAATTATAATCAGACAAAATAATCAAAAAACTATTTTTCAGTGTCCCACATCTTTAAAAAGCCTCCTTCAGTGTGAAAACAATCATGACACAGCTTGTTAGCACACACAGTCTTAGCTTCCTATTTCTGCTTCCTTGGAATGCTGTATTGAGCCCTCCCCATTCTCTATATGTCAGCAGTACAACAACAATCATGCCACGTTTTGTACCATATCAGGATGCAGCTATGTACTAGCACAGTGGTCCCAAAACTTTTCAACTTTCAAACTCTGGGAACCAATGGACTAGACGATCATACCACAATAATGGCTCTGATGATGTGATTGGGTGTAGCCTTGACAGGACTGATTTAAACTTTCTACGACCAAAAAAAATGCCAATGGATGGGTCTTGTGTCATGGAAACCTTCATTCTCCACCAAGGATCCTTAGACACTGTTGCTACCATAATAAACAACTACAACCTTGATACCAATGATTTGTGCATGCTAAACGCCAATGTGGACCCATCAAACTTCATGTAATGGGAGCCCACTGTATTCCTAATATGAAAGTGAAGATCCATGACCCTGCGAACATTGTCCAAATCCCGGATGAGTATTTATGCCTTATCAAGTTTTTCCTCTTGTGTGAAGGGGCCATAAAGAAAATAGTTTTGTTGCAGCCATTGAAAGAATTACTCCATCCAAAAGAGTGCTCATTGTAAAGTTTGACTTTTAGATTTTTGACCATTGTCTTAGTTTTAAACTTTTGCTTAAATATGAAATGATATGAGAAAGTTTTAGGGGTTGACCTCTTTTATCATGCAAAATCACTTTGATGACTATGTTTGATCACCTGGTGTTTAATATTTGTGTGTGTGTGTGTGTGTGTGTGTGTGTGTGTGTGTGTGTGTGTGTGTGTGTGTGTGTGTGTGTGTGTGTGTGTGTGTGTGTGTGTGTGTGTGTGTGTGTGTGCGCTAGTAGCTTCAGGTGAAGTGATTGCCTTTTCCTGAAGTGTCTTGTTTGTCAACGAGGTTTCCTGATGTTTTAAGGTTAAAGATGAAAACATTAAGCAACCAAGGGCTGTTTAGCTTCAAAGATATATCAACCAATCTTTCTGAGACAAATCCTTGTGTCAATGAATATGGCATCAAAGGTTAAACCTGACTACTCAGCAATAAATGTTCTATGTGCATGCCCTGAGAAAGTGATGTCAATGTGATTTTTATCTCCCCGACCACAACAGAATTTGTTACTGTCTGATTTTTCTTTAACTTGTAAGAGTTTGTTCGTATTTGGGTAGCACCCCTGCCCTCTCGGAGATCAGTGGGAGAAGAGATCGACTCCAATTGTACATCTTGAGCAAATGGGTTACTGGACTCCGGTGTATTGGGGGGGGGGGGGGGGGTGTACTAGTTGGTGGTGCACAGACAAAATGCAAAGAAGATTTTTTTTACTGCCTCTTGTTTTTCTTTTGCACTGTGTCTATACACATTAATGCGCCGAACCAACGACTGTGTGTGGGATAGAGTGCCTTTGTACAGTACATTTGTGCTACAGCTCTCCAAAGTTAATTTCAAATTCACCAATAACTGCAGTTGCTTTATGATTTGTTTCTAAAGTTTTGGCTTTATACTACAGCTAGAAAATATTAATGTAAATATATTAATGAAGTATAATAATATAATAATTTCAGAGACCATTCATATCCTCAAAGCAATTCTGCCTTCTATGGCGAAATTCTCCTTCAGTGTCATGTCATGAACGGTGCTACGGGTGAGATCTAGACATCACAACGATGAAAGAAGCAGCACAATAGAGCCACCTTCTCACCAAATTTGTCAGATATTCAAAAGACAACAGTAAAATCAAACAGTTTTTTTTGAGGACTTGCGCTGCCTCAACACAACGCGATCCTGAGTAACAATAACAAAATCGATAAAACCTGACTCACAACAAATTATATATGTTACTAACTTTAAATATCCACAGAAATTTTCTAAAAAAAACTTTTGTTTGACATCACTCTGTTTTCAGATGGCATACTTGCTAAATCTGTAGGGCCACGATGTCAGGGCAATACATAGGAGACGGTCGAACATTGTTTTTCCAATATACCTTGACGTTCGACTAAGCTAAACAGCTCTCATTCTGGAGGCTTGGCACATAAAAATCAGATCCAAAGCCTAAATGTAATGAATCGAGCCAACGCTACACTTCTGGAACACTTCCAAGATGTGCCATTTCCTGACCAGTGGAAACACACCCATCCAAAATAACCGTGGCTATTAGCTATATTAAAAGGAACACCGACTATAAAGACACATTGCTTTAAAGATGTTACAAAGTATCTCTGCTACATGAAAACACAGTTATAAACTTAAAAAATGCTTTGTCAGTCACTCAATCTTAGCTGTTTTCAAACTACTTTTAAGTCAAAGGGGCAGCCATGTTTTCGAGCGCACAGGGCATTGTGGGATGATGACACGAATTGGTTGCAGACATTAGTTTTGGCGTTCTCATTTAGCTTAGCTGTTGTTACAGAGAAGTGTTACAATGACACGTTGTGCTGCTTTTGGTTGTGATAAGTGTCCACAGCTTTCCTCACGAGAAGATCGTTATGCAAAAACATTTAATAAACAACAAACAAGATGTCAATGGGGCTAAAAAATATAAAATATGAGATCTGGAAAGCATGTTATATGCTGATAATATATTAATTTTTGCTGTGCTCTACTTTAGAATTGTAACAATGCCAGTGTTCACAATATTTAAAAAAAAGCTGTATCACTAAATATTATTATGACTTATTATTATTAGACTGGATGTATTAGTTACTAGTTGAAACATATTTTGAGGACACTTATTTCTGTAGTTTTATGTGAAAAAAAATCTTGGCTAGAAACTGCTATGTTTTGCTGTATTGCCCACTTCTAATATAGCGTTTAGTCTGAAGATCTGACTTGTCAAGGTATTGATAATGTGGTAGAACAAAAAATTAAACTGTTAACTACATGTCATTAAAATTTGCCCATCTACCTCTACATGAACAATATTCCATGTCAAACCCTGTAAACATGCCACTTGGTTCAGGATAGACCAAAATCACAAGATGGGATGGCTCAGCGGATTCTTCTCCCTAGCCAGCCGTGCATCCACCACGTAAACTGGTGATATGATGCATACCTGTAAGACCATAATAAATAAATAAAAATGTAGACTGCAGCAATTTATATATATTTAGATTTATAAAACAGTAAGGTGAAGTTCACTGAACTTGTGATTTTCATAGTGTAGCTGCTGTCTTTGACTTGCCTATTAGCGGAGGTGTGACCAAGTCACTGCTTTGCAAGTCACAGGTAAGTCACAAGTCTTTCCGGTCAAGTCTCGTATTAAGTCAAAGTCAACCAAGTCCAAAGTCAATGATGTGGAATTCCAAGTCAAGTCCAAGTCCTTAACTTTGAATTTTCAAGTCATTATCAAGTCATCTGTCCAACTTCAATTTAATGGCAATGATGATAAATAAATTCCAGAAATAAAGCTTCTTAAAGCTTCATTTATTTGCTCAAACAAGCAGGAAGTGCAACTGGAACTGATTATAAACAAAGTGCTGCTGCATTTAACAGAACAAGATCAAACCCAGAACGAAGAATAATTTATGATTTTTGTCCATGTCGAGCCATTTTTGTGCTAAAATATGAAATGTTGCTCAAGTCATCATCAAGTCAACAGAAGCAAGTCAATTTAAGTCGCAAGTCATTGGCGTTCAAGTCCGAGCCAAGTCGTAAGTCTTTATAGAATTTATCAAGTCAAGTCAGAAGTCATTAAAATACTGACTTGAGTCTGACTCGAGTCCAAGTCTTGTGACTCGAGTCCACACCTCTGCCTATTAGTCAGCTGGTTTGCATCTGGAAGCCCTGCACTAACCCATGGAGGCTTGCAGTTGCTGCCTAAAGAACATCTTAAATGAGGCAAACTGCTTGAAAGGTTTGGTGCACAGTGATGCACGGAGTATCAGAACATAGTGGAATAACGTTATTTCACTTTATGATAAAGAACATTGGGGGTTTTGTGATAACATATAATGAAGGTAGCTTTGTGAATGTTTTATGTGTTTCAGTAATATCGTGGATAGCTACTACTATAAAATTGAGCCCTTTGCAACAAACTCTCTCTATCTTCGTCAGCATAGGCATCCATTCGCTGCAAGTGCACCAGTGATTGAGCCCCACTCTTGCATCCTTACATCTCTGGTCTTCATTTTTTTTTCTGTCAACTGGCTATTTTCTTCCTCGCTACCCACTTGCCTCTCAGGTTCAAACTGGAAAGGCTGAACCAAAGCTGCTTTCATTGTATTCTACACTGTCAGCCGTGTGAACCAGCTAAGTGTTGCGACCATGTGACATCACTACCCAGAATTCTTTGGTAAGTAAATAATAATGGTGGCCTCCCGCTGAATTGACTTTATTTAAATATTACTTTAAGGGCAAACATTTGGTTTGTTTGTATGCCACATTTTTACTTGTATATGTTTTAGAGCAAACTTGACTTAATAGTCCGGGTTCCTTTTAACATTGCGGAAATTATGCAGCGTTTACACATCTGGTGGAAAGCCGGGGTAAGTCTTACATGAGCTTCGTAGTCAACTCAAGATGAAAAGCAATTTATTTATATAGATAGATAGATAGATAGATAGATAGATAGATAGATAGATGATAGACAGACAGACAGACAGACAGACAGACAGACAGACAGACAGACAGATAGATAGATGATAGACAGACAGACAGATAGATATCGATAGATATAGATAGATAGATAGATAGATAGATAGATAGATAGATAGATAGATAGATAGATAGATAGATAGATAGATAGATGATAGACAGACAGACAGACAGACAGACAGACAGATAGATATCGATAGATATAGATAGATAGATAGATAGATAGATAGATAGATAGATAGATAGATAGATAGATAGATGATAGACAGACAGACAGACAGACAGACAGACAGATAGATAGATAGATAGATAGATAGATAGATAGATAGATAGATAGATAGATAGATAGATAGATGATAGACAGACAGACAGACAGACAGACAGACAGATAGATAGATAGATAGATAGATAGATAGATGATAGACAGACAGACAGACAGACAGACAGACAGATAGATAGATAGATAGATAGATAGATAGATAGATAGATAGATGGACGGAGATGGACGGACAGATGGACAGATGGATAGATAGATGGACGGAGATGGACGGACAGATGGACAGATGGATAGATAGATAGAAACTGAAAATGAAAGGAATTACTGTATCAAGCCATTCGGGTTCCTTTCCACCGGCACCAAAGTGTAACGTTGTCCCAGAAGCGAAGAGATTACGTTTCAAGTCTACTTCTAAGCGCTACACATCAAACTGCACAGTTTAGATCAGGCCAGACAGGAAGTCAAACACAAAAGCATCCA
Organism: Nothobranchius furzeri; assembly: GCF_043380555.1. Classification (NCBI taxonomy): domain Eukaryota; kingdom Metazoa; phylum Chordata; class Actinopteri; order Cyprinodontiformes; family Nothobranchiidae; genus Nothobranchius; species Nothobranchius furzeri. Next base: position 53,005,376 of record NC_091752.1, read on the forward strand.
GAAACTTTCAAAATAAAAGTCACGTGCAGAAAAAAAACGCACTTCATTTCCTGTTAAAACCCCTGTAGCCGAGGTAAACAAAACAGAAAACTAGAAAAATTGCATTTATTGCACAAATGCTGTTTGAATGCTGGATAGCTGAAACTGTAAGCTGAAGCTGCTGAACAGCTTAACTGAAGCTGAAACAAAGCAAAACTGTCCAAATGAGCTCAATGTCTTGAAAGATGTAGAAGCAAAAAGCACCAACAAGCAAATAAAGCAAAAAAAGTAAGTGAAGAATAGAGAAAAATAATGCTAAATAGCAAGAAAAAAAAACTTTAATCTGTGAACATTGTATAAAAATCTGGACAGCTTAAATGTCTAAAAACCTGTTATATCAGTTGGACAAGTTTAACAGTTTAATCTTTACATTTAGCTGAACTGTGAAATTAGCAGTATATGCTAAATTTGCTAACTGATTGCTGAAGTTGTTGAATAGCTGAAGTAAGCTGAAACTAAGCTAAACTGTTAAATGAGCTGAATGTAGTGAAAGATGTGAAAGCAAAAAGCACAAAGAAGCAAAAAAGCACAAAAAGTAAGTGAAGAATCAAGAAAACTAATCCTAAATAGCAGAAAACTCAAATCTGTGAACACTGTTTAAAAAAATTGGACAGCTAAAATGTCTAAACACCTGTTATTTCAGTAGGACTAGTTTAACAGTTTAATTTTTACATTCAGCTGAACTGTGAAATTAGCAGTATATGCTAAATTTGGTAACTGATTGCTGAAGTTGTTGAATAGCTGAAGTAAGCTGAAACTAAGCTAAACTGTTAAATGAGCTGAATGTAGTGAAATATGTGAAAGCAAAAAGCACAAAGAAGCAAAAAAGCACAAAAAGTAAGTGAAGAATCAAGAAAACTAATTCTAAATAGCAGAAAACTCAAATCTGTGAACACTGTCTAAAAAAATTGGACAGGTAAAATGTCTAAACACCTGTTATTTTAGTAGAACTAGTTAAACAGTTTAATTTTTACATTTAGCTGGACTGTGAAATTAGCATCAAATGCTGAATTCAGAAACTAATTGCTGAAGCTGAAACTAAGCAAAACTGTTAAAATGAGCTGAATGTTTTGAAAGATTTAGAAGCAAAAAGCACCAAAATGTAAATAAAGCACAAAAAGTGAAGACCGGACAAATCAATGCTAAACAGCAGAAAACTGAAATCTGAACATTATTTAAAAATCTGGACAGCAAAAAGGTCTAAACACTTGTTGTTTGAGTAGGACTAGTTTAACAGTTTAATTTTTTGTTGAACTGTGAAATGAGTAGCATAAGCCGAATTCAGAAACGGATTGCTGAAGTTGTTGAATAGCTGAAGTAAGCTGAAACTAAGCTAAACTGTTAAATGAGCTGAACGTAGTGAAAGATGTGAAAGCAAAAAGCACAAAGAAGCAAAAAAAAGCACAAAAAGTAAGTGAAGAATCAAGAAAACTAATCCTAAATAGCAGAAAACTCAAATCTGTGAACACTGTCTAAAAGAATTGGACAGGTAAAATGTCTAAACACCTGTTATTTTAGTAGGACTAGTTCAACAGTTTAATTTTTACATTTAGCTGAACTGTGAAATTAGCATCATATGCTGAATTCAGAAACTAATTGCTGAAGCTGAAACTAATCAAAACTGTTAAAATGAGCTGAATGTTTTGAAAGATTTAGAAGCAAAAAGCACCAAAATGTAAATAAAGCACAAAAAGTGAAGACCGGACAAATCAATCCTAAACAGCAGAAAACTGAAATCTGAACATTATTTAAAAATCTGGACAGCAAAAAGGTCTAAACACTTGTTGTTTGAGTAGGACTAGTTTAACAGTTTAATTTTTATATTTAGTTGAACTGTGAAATGAGTAGCATAAGCCGAATTCAGAAACGGATTGCTGAAGTTGTTGAATAGCTGAAGTAAGCTGAAACTAAGCTAAACTGTTAAATGAGCTGAACGTAGTGAAAGATGTGAAAGCAAAAAGCACAAAGAAGCAAAAAAAGCACAAAAAGTAAGTGAAGAATCAAGAAAACTAATTCTAAATAGCAGAAAACTCAAATCTGTGAACACTGTCTAAAAAAATTGGACAGGTAAAATGTCTAAACACCTGTTATTTTAGTAGGACTAGTTCAACAGTTTAATTTTTACATTTAGCTGAACTGTGAAATTAGCATCATATGCTGAATTCAGAAACTAATTGCTGAAGCTGAAACTAAGCAAAACTGTTAAAATGAGCTGAATGTTTTGAAAGATTTAGAAGCAAAAAGCACCAAAATGTAAATAAATCACAAAAAGTGAAGACCGGACAAATCAATCCTAAACAGCAGAAAACTGAAATCTGAACATTATTTAAAAATCTGGACAGCAAAAAGGTCTAAACACTTGTTGTTTGAGTAGGACTAGTTTAACAGTTTAATTTTTAGTTGAACTGTGAAATGAGTAGCATAAGCCGAATTCAGAAACGGATTGCTGAAGTTGTTGAATAGCTGAAGTAAGCTGAAACTAAGCTAAACTGTTAAATGAGCTGAACGTAGTGAAAGATGTGAAAGCAAAAAGCACAAAGAAGCAAAAAAAAGCACAAAAAGTAAGTGAAGAATCAAAAAAACTAATTATA
>NC_091752.1:53018005-53020505 GCF_043380555.1 Nothobranchius furzeri
AAAAGGAACCCAGTAGAGTTTTAGGTCAAAAAGGTGATTGGAATTTGCTGAAAATTGACCAATCCCATTCATTTCAATGGGAAATTTTTTGCAGAAAAAGCTTAATAACTCGAAAAATTTTAAAGATATCAATGCCAAAAGTAATAGCCGGAAAGAGCTAAACGAGCTGAACGTTTTGGTATAAAATAGTTGAAATAGCTCAAAATTTGAAGGAGAAGAAGCGGTTCAAAAAGTGTACGGAAGCAGAATAAGAAGAAGAAGAACTAGAAAAATTGCATTTATTGCACAAATGCTGTTTGAATGCTGGATAGCTGAAACTGTAAGCTGAAGCTGCTGAACAGCTGAACTGAAGCTGCTGAACAGCTTAACTGAAGCTGAAACAAAGCAAAACTGTCAAAATGAGCTGAATGTCTTTAAAGATGTAGAAGCAAAAAGCACCAACGAGCAAATAAAGCACAAAACGTAAGTGATGAATAGAGAAAAATAATGCTAAATAGCAAAAAAAAAAAACTTAAATCTGTGAACATTGTATAAAAATCTGGACAGCTTAAATGTCTAAACACCTGTTATTTCAGTTGGACAAGTTTAATAGTTTAATCTTTACATTTAGCTGAACTGTGAAATTAGCAGTATATGCTAAATTTGGTAAGTGATTGCTGAAGTTCTTGAATAGCTGAAGTAAGCTGAAACTACGCTAAACTGTTAAATGAGCTGAACGTAGTGAAAGATGTGAAAGCAAAAAGCACAAAGAAGCAAAAAAGCACAAAAAGTAAGTGAAGAATCAAGAAAACTAATCCTAAATAGCAGAAAACTCAAATCTGTGAACACTGTTTAAAAAAATTGGACAGCTAAAATGTGTAAACACCTGTTATTTCAGTAGGACTAGTTTAACAGTTTAATTGTTACATTTAGCTGAACTGTGAAATTAGCAGTATATGCTAAATTTGGTAACTGATTGCTGAAGTTGTTGAATAGCTGAAGTAAGCTGAAACTAAGCTAAACTGTTAAATGAGCTGAATGTAGTGAAAGATGTGAAAGCAAAAAGCACAAAGAAGCAAAAAAGCACAAAAAGTAAGTGAAGAATCAGGAAATCTAATTCTAAATAGCAGAAAACTCAAATCTGTGAACACTGTCTAAAAAAATTGGACAGGTAAAATGTCTAAACACCTGTTATTTTAGTAGGACTAGTTCAACAGTTTAATTTTTACATTTAGCTGAACTGTGAAATTAGCATCAAATGCTGAATTCAGAAACTATTTGCTGAAGCTGAAACTAAGCAAAACTGTTAAAATGAGCTGAATGTTTTGAAAGATTTAGAAGCAAAAAGCACCAAAATGTAAATAAAGCACAAAAAGTGAAGACCGGACAAATCAATCCTAAACAGCAGAAAACTGAAATCTGAACATTATTTAAAAATCTGGACAGCAAAAAGGTCTAAACACTTGTTGTTTGAGTAGGACTAGTTTAACAGTTTAATTTTTATATTTAGTTGAACTGTGAAATGAGTAGCATAAGCCAAATTCAGAAACGGATTGCTGAAGTTGTTGAATAGCTGAAGTAAGCTGAAACTAAGCTAAACTGTTAAATGAGCTGAACGTAGTGAAAGATGTGAAAGCAAAAAGCACAAAGAAGCAAAAAAAAGCACAAAAAGTAAGTGAAGAATCAAGAAAACTAATTCTAAATAGCAGAAAACTCAAATCTGTGAACACTGTCTAAAAAAATTGGACAGGTAAAATGTCTAAACACCTGTTATTTTAGTAGGACTAGTTAAACAGTTTAATTTTTACATTTAGCTGGACTGTGAAATTAGCATCAAATGCTGAATTCAGAAACTAATTGCTGAAGCTGAAACTAAGCAAAACTGTTAAAATGAGCTGAATGTTTTGAAAGATTTAGAAGCAAAAAGCACCAAAATGTAAATAAAGCACAAAAAGTGAAGACCGGACAAATCAATCCTAAACAGCAGAAAACTGAAATCTGAACATTATTTAAAAATCTGGACAGCAAAAAGGTCTAAACACTTGTTGTTTGAGTAGGACTAGTTTAACAGTTTAATTTTTAGTTGAACTGTGAAATGAGTAGCATAAGCCGAATTCAGAAACGGATTGCTGAAGTTGTTGAATAGCTGAAGTAAGCTGAAACTAAGCTAAACTGTTAAATGAGCTGAACGTAGTGAAAGATGTGAAAGCAAAAAGCACAAAGAAGCAAAAAAATAGCACAAAAAGTAAGTGAAGAATCAAAAAAACTAATTCTAAATAGCAGAAAACTCAAATCTGTGAACACTCTCTAAAAGAATTGGACAGGTAAAATGTCTAAACACCTGTTATTTTAGTAGGACTAGTTCAACAGTTTAATTTTTACATTTAGCTGAACTGTGAAATTAGCATCATATGCTGAATTCAGAAACTAATTGCTGAAGCTGAAACTAAGCAAAACTGTTAAAATGAGCTGAATGTTTTGAAAGATTTAGAAGCAAAAAGCACCAAAATGTAAATAAAGC
>NC_091752.1:53035505-53072019 GCF_043380555.1 Nothobranchius furzeri
GAAAGCAAAAAGCACAAAGAAGCAAAAAAGCACAAAAAGTAAGTGAAGAATCAAGAAAACTAATCCTAAATAGCAGAAAACTCAAATCTGTGAACACTGTTTAAAAAAATTGGACAGCTAAAATGTGTAAACACTGTTATTTCAGTAGGACTAGTTTAACAGTTTAATTGTTACATTTAGCTGAACTGTGAAATTAGCAGTATATGCTAAAATTGGTAACTGATTGCTGAAGTTGTTGAATAGCTGAAGTAAGCTGAAACTAAGCTAAACTGTTGAATGAGCTGAATGTAGTGAAAGATGTGAAAGCAAAAAGCACAAAGAAGCAAAAAAGCACAAAAAGTAGGTGAAGAATCAAGAAAACTAATCCTAAATAGCAGAAAACTCAAATCTGTGAACACTGTCTAAAAGAATTGGACAGGTAAAATGTCTAAACACCTGTTATTGTAGTAGGACTAGTTCAACAGTTTAATTTTTACATTTAGCTGAACTGTGAAATTAGCATCAAATGCTGAATTCAGAAACTATTTGCTGAAGCTGAAACTAAGCAAAACTGTTAAAATGAGCTGAATGTTTTGAAAGATTTAGAAGCAAAAAGCACCAAAATGTAAATAAAGCACAAAAAGTGAAGACCGGACAAATCAATCCTAAACAGCAGAAAACTGAAATCTGAACAGTATTTAAAAATCTGGAAGCAAAAAGGTCTAAACACTTGTTGTTTGAGTAGGACTAGTTTAACAGTTTAATTTTTTGTTGAACTGTGAAATGAGTAGCATAAGCCGAATTCAGAAACGGATTGCTGAAGTTGTTGAATAGCTGAAGTAAGCTGAAACTAAGCTAAACTGTTAAATGAGCTGAACGTAGTGAAAGATGTGAAAGCAAAAAGCACAAAGAAGCAAAAAAAAGCACAAAAAGTAAGTGAAGAATCAAAAAAACTAATTCTAAATAGCAGAAAACTCAAATCTGTGAACACTGTCTAAAAGAATTGGACAGGTAAAATGTCTAAACACCTGTTATTTTAGTAGGACTAGTTCAACAGTTTAATTTTTACATTTAGCTGAACTGTGAAATTAGCATCATATGCTGAATTCAGAAACTAATTGCTGAAGCTGAAACTAAGCAAAACTGTTAAAATGAGCTGAATGTTTTGAAAGATTTAGAAGCAAAAAGCACCAAAATGTAAATAAAGCACAAAAAGTGAAGACCGGACAAATCAATCCTAAACAGCAGAAAACTGAAATCTGAACAGTATTTAAAAATCTGGAAGCAAAAAGGTCTAAACACTTGTTGTTTGAGTAGGACTAGTTTAACAGTTTAATTTTTAGTTGAACTGTGAAATGAGTAGCATAAGCCGAATTCAGAAACGGATTGCTGAAGTTGTTGAATAGCTGAAGTAAGCTGAAACTAAGCTAAACTGTTAAATGAGCTGAACGTAGTGAAAGATGTGAAAGCAAAAAGCACAAAGAAGCAAAAAAAAAGCACAAAAAGTAAGTGAAGAATCAAAAAAACTAATTCTAAATAGCAGAAAACTCAAATCCGTGAACACTGTCTAAAAGAATTGGACAGGTAAAATGTCTAAACACCTGTTATTGTAGTAGGACTAGTTCAACAGTTTAATTTTTACATTTAGCTGAACTGTGAAATTAGCATCATATGCTGAATTCAGAAACTAATTGCTGAAGCTGAAACTAAGCAAAACTGTTAAAATGAGCTGAATGTTTTGAAAGATTTAGAAGCAAAAAACACCAAAATGTAAATAAAGCACAAAAAGTGAAGACCGGACAAATCAATCCTAAACAGCAGAAAACTGAAATCTGAACATTATTTAAAAATCTGGATAGCAAAAAGGTCTAAACACTTGTTGTTTGAGTAGGACTAGTTTAACAGTTTAATTTTTAGTTGAACTGTGAAATGAGTAGCATAAGCCGAATTCAGAAACGGATTGCTGAAGTTGTTGAATAGCTGAAGTAAGCTGAAACTAAGCTAAACTGTTAAATGAGCTGAACGTAGTGAAAGATGTGAAAGCAAAAAGCACAAAGAAGCAAAAAAAAAAAAAAAAAGCACAAAAAGTAAGTGAAGAATCAAAAAAACTAATTCTAAATAGCAGAAAACTCAAATCTGTGAACACTGTTTAAAAGAATTGGACAGGTAAAATGTCTAAACACCTGCTATTTTAGTAGGACTAGTTCAACAGTTTAATTTTTACATTTAGCTGAACTGTGAAATTAGCATCATATGCTGAATTCAGAAACTAATTGCTGAAGCTGAAACTAAGCAAAACTGTTAAAACGAGCTGAATGTTTTGAAAGATTTAGAAGCAAAAAGCACCAAAATGTAAATAAAGCACAAAAAGTGAAGACCGGACAAATCAATCCTAAACAGCAGAAAACTGAAATCTGAACATTATTTAAAAATCTGGACAGCAAAAAGGTCTAAACACTTGTTGTTTGAGTAGGACTAGTTTAACAGTTTAATTTTTAGTTGAACTGTGAAATGAGTAGCATAAGCCGAATTCAGAAACGGATTGCTGAAGTTGTTGAATAGCTGAAGTAAGCTGAAACTAAGCTAAACTGTTAAATGAGCTGAACGTAGTGAAAGATGTGAAAGCAAAAAGCACAAAGAAGCAGAAAAAAAGCACAAAAAGTAAGTGAAGAATCAAGAAAACTAATTCTAAATAGCAGAAAACAAATCTGTAAAAACTGTTTAAAAAATTGGACAGGTAAAATGTCTAAACACCTGTTATTTCAGTAGGACTAGTTTAACAGTTTAATTTTTACTTTAGCTGAACTGTGAAATTAGCATCATATGCTGAATTCAGAAACTAATTGCTGAAGCTGAAACTAAGCAAAACTGTTAAAATGAGCTGAATGTTTTGAAAGATTTAGAAGCAAAAAGCACCAAAATGTAAATAAAGCACAAAAAGTGAAGACCGGACAAATCAATCCTAAACAGCAGAAAACTGAAATCTGAACAGTATTTAAAAATCTGGAAGCAAAAAGGTCTAAACACTTGTTGTTTGAGTAGGACTAGTTTAACAGTTTAATTTTTTGTTGAACTGTGAAATGAGTAGCATAAGCCGAATTCAGAAACGGATTGCTGAAGTTGTTGAATAGCTGAAGTAAGCTGAAACTAAGCTAAACTGTTAAATGAGCTGAACGTAGTGAAAGATGTGAAAGCAAAAAGCACAAAGAAGCAAAAAAAAAGCACAAAAAGTAAGTGAAGAATCAAAAAAACTAATTCTAAATAGCAGAAAACTCAAATCCGTGAACACTGTCTAAAAGAATTGGACAGGTAAAATGTCTAAACACCTGCTATTGTAGTAGGACTAGTTCAACAGTTTAATTTTTACATTTAGCTGAACTGTGAAATTAGCATCAAATGCTGAATTCAGAAACTATTTGCTGAAGCTGAAACTAAGCAAAACTGTTAAAATGAGCTGAATGTTTTGAAAGATTTAGAAGCAAAAAGCACCAAAATGTAAATAAAGCACAAAAAGTGAAGACCGGACAAATCAATCCTAAACAGCAGAAAACTGAAATCTGAACATTATTTAAAAATCTGGACAGCAAAAAGGTCTAAACACTTGTTGTTTGAGTAGGACTAGTTTAACAGTTTAATTTTTAGTTGAACTGTGAAATCAGTAGCATAAGCCGAATTCAGAAACGGATTGCTGAAGTTGTTGAATAGCTGAAGTAAGCTGAAACTAAGCTAAACTGTTAAATGAGCTGAACGTAGTGAAAGATGTGAAAGCAAAAAGCACAAAGAAGCAAAAAAAAAAAAAGCACAAAAAGTAAGTGAAGAATCAAAAAAACTAATTCTAAATAGCAGAAAACTCAAATCTGTGAACACTGTCTAAAAGAATTGGACAGGTAAAATGTCTAAACACCTGTTATTTCAGTAGGACTAGTTTAACAGTTTAATTTTTACATTTAGCTGAACTGTGAAATAAGCATCATATGCTGAATTCAGAAACTAATTTCTGAAGCTGAAACTAAGCAAAACTGTTCAAATGAGCTGACTAGCGTTAAAATGTGAGCTATGCTGCTACTTTAGTTTTAAGTGTATGGGGTTGGTTGGTTGGTTGGTTGGATGAATGGTTGAATGGTTGGTTGGTTGGATGGATGGATGGATGGATGGATGGATGGATGGATGGATGGATGGATGGATGGATGGATGGATGGTTGGTCTGTTGGTCGGTTGGATGGATGGATGGATGGTTGGATGGTTGGTTGGTTGGTTGGTTGGTTGGTTGGTTGGTTGGTTGGATAGATGGATGGATGGATGGATGGATGGATGGGATGGATGGATGGATGGTTGGTCTGTTGGATGGATGGATGGATGGATGGTTGGATGGATGGTTGGTTGGTTGGTTGGATGGATGGATGGATTGTTGGTTGGTTGGTTGGTTGGTTGGTTGGTTGGATGGATGGATGGATGGATGGTTGGTCTGTTGGTTAGTTCGTTGGTTGCTTGGATGGATGGAGGGATTGAAGGATGGATGGATGGATGAATGGATGGTTGGTCTGTTGGTCGGTTGGGTGGATGGATGGTTGGATGGATGGTTGGTTGGTTGGTTGGATGGATGGATGGATGGATGGATGGATGGATGGATGGATGCAGGGATAGGACGGATGGATGGATGGTTGTTTGGATGGATGAATGGATGGATGGATGGTTGGTTGGCTGGATGGATGGATGGATGGATGGATGGATGGATGGTTGGTTGGTTGGTTGGTTGGTTGGATGGATGGATTCCTTAGGCCTAGCCGATCGATTTGATGCCTCACATGCGTGGGTGTGTAATTCCATTTAGCCGGAAGATGATTGACCTCTCTCAACCAATCAGGGAGCTGGGAGGGAGCGGGGCACTTTCCCACCTTCTGACGGTCAATCAAATTGAACATGTTTCTAGTTTGAAGTACAAATGGTTCAAAAAGATCAAAAACAGGAGTCTGTTATTGGCTCAACATTCAGCTTTTTAATATTCATTCCTATGAGACTTGATTAAAGTGATATGTAGCTTCTTGTGTTGCCATGGTAACAGATAACGCATTTAAAATTGAATACAAGATTCCTGAGACCAAACTGGTCGATTTGATGTGTCATTTGTGTGGGTGCTGGATCCTGATTGGACAGAAAATGGTTGAACACTCTCAACCAATCAGAGAGCAGCACTGTTTTCCCGCCTTTTCCCCTTGGCTGTTGGAGGCCTGCAGCTGTACTCCTGTTAATGAGAGAAGCCTTAAAATCTGTCCTTCAGAAGTGAAATTGGACCTGTCAAACTTCTCATCACCATTCGAAAAGTACTGCACCGATTTGAAAAATTCAAAAAGCGTGAGTGGCAGAAGACTTTGATGATCATCTGTGCTGATTTGTATGTGCCTACCATGAATTATCTAGAAGCTATGACGAGAAACTTTTAGCTGTGTGAAGCCGATCTCAGGAGAAAATCTCTCTTCCTTTAACATGGGTTTCAATGAGACAGAATCTGGGTCTCTCCTCCTTCTGAGGCTTGTAGCTAAAGAACGGTAACACCTACAGAGAAAATGAAACCCATTCTGAAAAGCTGACAAAAATTCCTACTTTTTGAGTTATAATTTGTTTTGGTAGTCCAAACGGTCTGGGGGTAGTAAAGAGTTGTTCACAGAAGATGTGAAGTTCAAAAGTTAGAGTGCGGAATCTTCAGTTTACAGTGGGGAGAGACATTTTTTTAAATTTGAATTTTTTCAAACAAGTTAACCGTACGACCACAATGTTTGGAGTACAGTCATGGATTATAGCTCAAAACGAAGGTATTTTTGTTAGCTGTAAGCCAGTGTGTGTTTCATTTCAATCGGACCTACGGTTCTCTTGCTACAATGCCAGAAATGGAGCAAGGGAGGGTCACTGCTCCTATCTTTCCCCATTATAACTTTTGTGAATTTTTCTGAAAATTTCAAGTCGTACCTCAACTTCTACCTGCGATTTTAGAAAAACCGTAAAAGATATCAAAAAGCCTCTTTAATATGTTAAACAGGAAAGTCTTGTGAGTTTGTTAAACTTTGAATGAAGTCTCTGAGTTAAAAGGAACCCAGTAGAGTTTTAGGTCAAAAAAGTGATAGGAATTTGCTGAAAATTGACCAATCCCATTCATTTCAATGGGAAAATTTTTGCAGAAAAAGCTTAATAACTCGAAAAATTTTAAAGATATCAATGCCAAAAGTAATAGCCGGAAAGAGCTTAACGAGCTGAACGTTTTGGTATAAAATTGTTGAAATAGCTCAAAATTTGAAGGAGAAGAAGCGGTTCAAAAAGTGTACGGAAGCAGAATAAGAAGAACTAGAAAAATTGCATTTATTGCACAAATGCTGTTTGAATGCTGGATAGCTGAAACTGTAAGCTGAAGCTGCTGAACAGCTGAACTGAAGCTGCTAAACAGCTTAACTGAAGCTGAAACAAAGCAAAACTGTCCAAATGAGCTGAATGTCTTGAAAGATGTAGAAGCAAAAAGCACCAACAAGCAAATAAAGCACAAAAAGTAAGTGAAGAATAGAGAAAAATAATGCTAAATAGCAAAAAAAAAAAAAAAAAAAAAACTTTAATCTGTGAACATTGTATAAAAATCTGGACAGCTTAAATGTCTAAACACCTGTTATATCAGTTGGACAAGTTTAACAGTTTAATCTTTACATTTAGCTGAACTGTGAAATTAGCAGTATATGCTAAATTTGCTAACTGATTGCTGAAGTTGTTGAATAGCTGAAGTAAGCTGAAACTAAGCTAAACTGTTAAATGAGCTGAATGTAGTGAAAGATGTGAAAGCAAAAAGCACAAAGAAGCAAAAAAGCACAAAAAGTAAGTGAAGAATCAAGAAAACTAATCCTAAATAGCAGAAAACTCAAATCTGTGAACACTGTTTAAACAAATTGGACAGCTAAAATGTGTAAACACCTGTTATTTCAGTAGGACTAGTTTAACAGTTTAATTTTTACATTTAGCTGAACTGTGAAATTAGCAGTATATGCTAAATTTGGTAACTGATTGCTGAAGTTGTTGAATAGCTGAAGTAAGCTGAAACTAAGCTAAACTGTTAAATGAGCTGAATGTAGTGAAAGATGTGAAAGCAAAAAGCACAAAGAAGCAAAAAAGCACAAAAAGTAAGTGAAGAATCAAGAAAACTAATTCTAAATAGCAGAAAACTCAAATCTGTGAACACTGTCTAAAAAAATTGGACAGGTAAAATGTCTAAACACCTGTTATTTCAGTAGGACTAGTTCAACAGTTTAATTTTTACATTTAGCTGAACTGTGAAATTAGCATCAAATGCTGAATTCAGAAACTAATTGCTGAAGCTGAAACTAAGCAAAACTGTTAAAATTAGCTGAATGTTTTGAAAGATTTAGAAGCAAAAAGCACCAAAATGTAAATAAAGCACAAAAAGTGAAGACCGGACAAATCAATCCTAAACAGCAGAAAACTGAAATCTGAACATTATTTAAAAATCTGGACAGCAAAAAGGTCTAAACACTTGTTGTTTGAGTAGGACTAGTTTAACAGTTTAATTTTTAGTTGAACTGTGAAATGAGTAGCATAAGCCAAATTCAGAAACGGATTGCTGAAGTTGTTGAATAGCTGAAGTAAGCTGAAACTAAGCTAAACTGTTAAATGAGCTGAACGTAGTGAAAGATGTGAAAGCAAAAAGCACAAAGAAGCAAAAAAAAAGCACAAAAAGTAAGTGAAGAATCAAAAAAACTAATTCTAAATAGCAGAAAACTCAAATCTGTGAACACTGTCTAAAAGAATTGGACAGGTAAAATGTCTAAACACCTGTTATTTTAGTAGGACTAGTTCAACAGTTTAATTTTTACATTTAGCTGAACTGTGAAATTAGCATCAAATGCTGAATTCAGAAACTAATTGCTGAAGCTGAAACTAAGCAAAACTGTTAAAACGAGCTGAATGTTTTGAAAGATTTAGAAGCAAAAAGCACCAAAATGTAAATAAAGCACAAAAAGTGAAGACCGGACAAATCAATCCTAAACAGCAGAAAACTGAAATCTGAACATTATTTAAAAATCTGGACAGCAAAAAGGTCTAAACACTTGTTGTTTGAGTAGGACTAGTTTAACAGTTTAATTTTTAGTTGAACTGTGAAATGAGTAGCATAAGCCGAATTCAGAAACGGATTGCTGAAGTTGTTGAATAGCTGAAGTAAGCTGAAACTAAGCTAAACTGTTAAATGAGCTGAACGTAGTGAAAGATGTGAAAGCAAAAAGCACAAAGAAGCAAAAAAAAAAAAGCACAAAAAGTAAGTGAAGAATCAAAAAAACTAATTCTAAATAGCAGAAAACTCAAATCTGTGAACACTGTCTAAAAGAATTGGACAGGTAAAATGTCTAAACACCTGTTATTTTAGTAGGACTAGTTCAACAGTTTAATTTTTACATTTAGCTGAACTGTGAAATTAGCATCATATGCTGAATTCAGAAACTAATTGCTGAAGCTGAAACTAAGCAAAACTGTTAAAACGAGCTGAATGTTTTGAAAGATTTAGAAGCAAAAAGCACCAAAATGTAAATAAAGCACAAAAAGTGAAGACCGGACAAATCAATCCTAAACAGCAGAAAACTGAAATCTGAACATTATTTAAAAATCTGGACAGCAAAAAGGTCTAAACACTTGTTGTTTGAGTAGGACTAGTTTAACAGTTTAATTTTTAGTTGAACTGTGAAATGAGTAGCATAAGCCGAATTCAGAAACGGATTGCTGAAGTTGTTTAATAGCTGAAGTAAGCTGAAACTAAGCTAAACTGTTAAATGAGCTGAACGTAGTGAAAGATGTGAAAGCAAAAAGCACAAAGAAGCAGAAAAAAAGCACAAAAAGTAAGTGAAGAATCAAGAAAACTAATCCTAAATAGCAGAAAACAAATCTGTGAAAACTGTTTAAAAAATTGGACAGCTAAAATGTCTAAACACCTGTTATTTCAGTAGGACTAGTTTAACAGTTTAATTTTTACATTTAGCTGAACTGTGAAATAAGCATCATATGCTGAATTCAGAAACTAATTGCTGAAGCTGAAACTAAGCAAAACTGTTCAAATGAGCTGACTAGCGTTAAAATGTCAGCTATGCTGCTACTTTAGTTTTAAGTGTATGGGGTTGGTTGGTTGGTTGGTTGGATGGATGGTTGGATGGTTGGTTGGATGGATGGATGGATGGATGGTTGGTCTGTTGGTCGGTTGGATGGATGGATGGATGGATGGATGGTTGGTGGGTTGGTTGGTTGGGATGGATGGGATGGATGGATGGATGGTTGGTCTGTTGGTCTGTTGGATGGATGGATGGATGGATGGTTGGATGGATGGTTGGATGGTTGGTTGGTTGGTTGGTTGGTTGGATGGATGGATGGATGGATGGATGGATGGATGGTTGGTTGGTTGGTTGGATGGATGGATGGATGGATGGATGGTTGGTCTGTTGGTTAGTTGGTTGGTTGCTTGGATGGATGGAGGGATGGAGGGATTGAAGGATGGATGGATGGATGAATGGATGGTTGGTCTGTTGGTCGGTTGGATGGATGGATGGATGGTTGGATGGATGGTTGGTTGGTTGATTGGATGGATGGATGGATGGATGGATGGATGCAGGGATAGGATGGATGGATGGATGGTTGGTTGGATGGATGGATGGATGGATGGTTGGTTGGCTGGATGGATGGATGGATGGATGGTTGGTTGGTTGGTTGGTTGGATGGATGGATTCCTTAGGCCTAGCCGATCGATTTGATGCCTCACATGCGTGGGTGTGTTATTCCATTTAGCCGGAAGATGATTGACCTCTCTCAACCAATCAGGGAGCTGGGAGGGAGCGGGGCACTTTCCCATCTTCTGACGGTCAATCAAATTGAACATGTTTCTAGTTTGAAGTACAAATGGTTCAAAAAGATCAAAAACAGGAGTCTGTTATTGGCTAAACATTCAGCTTTTTAATATTCATTCCTATGAGACTTGATTAAAGTGATATGTAGCTTCTTGTGTTGCCATGGTAACAGATAACGCATTTAAAATTTAATACAAGATTCCTGAGACCAAACTGGTCGATTTGATGTGTCATTTGTGTGGGTGCTAGATCCTGATTGGACAGAAAATGGTTGAACACTTTCAACCAATCAGAGAGCAGCACTGTTTTCCCGCCTTTTCCCCTTGGCTGTTGGAGGCCTGCAGCTGTACTCCTGTTAATGAGAGAAGCCTTAAAATCTGTCCTTCAGAAGTGAAATTGGACCTGTCAAACTTCTCATCACCATTCGAAAAGTACTGCACCGATTTGAAAAATTCAAAAAGCGTGAGTGGCAGAAGACTTTGATGATCATCTGTGCCGATTTGTATGTGCCTACCATGAATTATCTAGAAGCTATGACGAGAAACTTTTTGCTGTGTGAAGCCGATCTCAGGAGAAAATCTCTCTTCCTTTAACATGGGTTTCAATGAGACAGAATCTGGGTCTCTCCTCCTTCTGAGGCTTGTAGCTAAAGAACGGTAACACCTACAGAGAAAATGAAACCCATTCTGAAAAGCTGACAAAAATTCCTACTTTTTGAGTTATAATTTGTTTTGGTAGTCCAAACGGTCTGGGGGTAGTAAAGAGTTGTTCACAGAAGATGTGAAGTTCAAAAGTTAGAGTGCGGAATCTTCAGTTTACAGTGGGGAGAGACATTTTTTTAAATTTGAATTTTCTCAAACAAGTTAACCGTACGACCACAATGTTTGGAGTACAGTCATGGATTATAGCTCAAAACGAAGGTATTTTTGTTAGCTGTAAGCCAGTGTGTGTTTCATTTCAATCGGACCTACGGTTCTCTTGCTACAATGCCAGAAATGGAGCAAGGGAGGGTCACTGCTCCTATCTTTCCCCATTATAACTTTTGTGATTTTTTCTGAAAATTTCAAGTCATACCTCAACTTCTACCTGCGATTTTAGAAAAACCGTAAAAGATATCAAAAAGCCTCTTTAATATGTTAAACAGGAAAGTCTTGTGAGTTTGTTAAACTTTGAATGAAGTCTCTGAGTTAAAAGGAACCCAGTAGAGTTTTAGGTCAAAAAAGTGATAGGAATTTGCTGAAAATTGACCAATCCCATTCATTTCAATGGGAAAATTTTTGCAGAAAAAGCTTAATAACTCGAAAAATTTTAAAGATATCAATGCCAAAAGTAATAGCCGGAAAGAGCTTAACGAGCTGAACGTTTTGGTATAAAATAGTTGAAATAGCTCAAAATTTGAAGGAGAAGAAGCGGTTCAAAAAGTGTACGGAAGCAGAATAAGAAGAATAAAGAAAAACAGGAAAACAATAGTTTGAATGCTTAACAGCATTCAAACAATAAAGAAAAACAGGAAAACAATAGTTTGAATGCTTAACAGCATTCAAACAATAAAGAAAAACAGGAAAACAATAGTTTGAATGCTTAACAGCATTCAAACAATAAAGAAAAACAGGAAAACAATAGTTTGAATGCTTAACAGCATTCAAACAATAAAGAGAAACAGGAAAACAATAGTTTGAATGCTTAACAGCATTCAAACAATAAAGAGAAACAGGAAAACAATAGTTTGAATGCTTAACAGCATTCAAACAATAAGCCACAGACCTTTTTTGGACACATGCAGCTGTCCTTGTCTTTGCTTGTAACTTCCCAATTGATGCGTGGTGTTGCAATTCTTCTCTCATAATTTTGTGACCTCACAGTATCGGCTGTGGGGAACACTTTTGCTCCCGTTTCGTTAGAATCGCTCCTGGTTGGAAAGGAGCTTGCACGTAAAAAAAATAACTATTTTGTTACATGTCGCTTTTGCATCCAGTGGAAAGAAGGGGTTAGAATGAAGAGCTGAAGCATGAATGCAACATTTAAAATATGTTACATATTTTTGTGGACACAATTTTTCTATGTTGATGTTAAGCAGATTTTTATCTAGTTGAGCCGCCAGTAAAATTTGCTTAGCTTTTTGTCTGAACACACATTCGGAGCGTATCGTCATATACATCTGTGTATTCTGCATGTGTACGTGCTGCCATTGACCATACACATTTAATTATATGCATCTAAAAGATGTACAAAGGTAAAAGGGACTGCCCAGATGTTTTTGATCGCTGCTATGAAACCACTAAAAGTTGAATTCACTAAATCGTTTTATTAATTTTTGTAGCACATGATTTTAAAATGATAAAATGTTTATTTTCTTTTAATATTACATGCAGTGTCTCTGTATGTTTTATTTTCTTCAGACTAAAATGATAGCACGACAAAACCGAACAGAGACAGAAGTGCAGGGAGTGTGTGCAGACAGCCTGGACAG
The DNA here is from genome assembly GCF_043380555.1 of Nothobranchius furzeri. Taxonomy (NCBI): domain Eukaryota; kingdom Metazoa; phylum Chordata; class Actinopteri; order Cyprinodontiformes; family Nothobranchiidae; genus Nothobranchius; species Nothobranchius furzeri. Next base: position 53,047,830 of record NC_091752.1, read on the forward strand.
CTGAATAAAGCTAACAAACAGTGCGTGAGACTTTGTGGTGAGATGCTGCAGCTCCTACAGACAGCTTGTCATCGACAGCATCGCCCAGCAGAACCGCCAGTGCGAGAAAGCACATTAGACATGCAGACTGAACTCTGAGGTGTTGTTTACCTCACACCCTCAACCAACTGGCCCTCCACCTCATCTAACCTCTGGAAACCAGCTCTCCCTCCAGGCCCCTGTCCTTCAAATGTCACTGCAAAGGGTGAAGGTGTGCAGTGAGCGGAAGGTTTGTATGCATCTCAGTGAATGTGTATGTGTGTGTGTGTGTGTGCTGATTTGTGGAAGTGTCAGTTATCTACAACTGGACAGAAATTTGGGGGGGGTTTCTCTGCAAGACTCCTATGTTGCCAACATTCTTCAGGCAATCTTCAGCCCTCAAGCAGCTCACAAGTCTCCTTGCAGCTCGCAAACCTGCTCTAATTCACATCCAGCCAAAGAAGTCAAAGTGGTGTCTAGTCAAGTCAAGGCAAGTCTACTTTGTTAAATCTAGTCATGTCATTCAAGCCAAGTCAAGCTGATCCTGAACATTATTGGGAACGTTACTGTTAAAAAGTAATTAGTTATAGTTACTGATAACTGTCAGGAAAGTAACTCAGTTACTTATCAAGTTACAAGACTATAAAAGTAACTAATTACCAAGAAAAATCATTACCCTAAATCCTCTAATACAGGCCCGGGCCTTTATTTGACTCAAGCTCATCAAGCTCCAGGCCTTTATTGGAAGGAGGGCCAGTATTAGAGGCAGGCCTCTATTTCTAATTGAGCAAAATGAACTAATGGTTCGCTGGAGTTTTTGACAATTAAAATTGCGCCCACATTTTCAAAGTTAAACACATTTCTTTTAACAACGGTAGTTTCTGCTTCAGCCATCTCCCCCCTCCCCCTGCTTCAGCCCTCTCCCCCCTCCGCAGCAAACTCACTGATGCGCCTGCAGCCTCTCGGAGTTCCTGCTGCTCTAAACATTAAAATAATTATTTCATTTTCTGTTCCTCACTTCTGATTACCTTCAATGGTGTCTGTTTGTTGCAACCACCAGGTACAAAAACTAACTTGTTGTTATTTGACTATTTTTCTGTCCTGCCTGTTTATTATCTTCCTGCATCTCCTCTCAATCCTAAAGAAAAACTGCTACCTGGGTTTATATATATTCACCTCATGAGTTACCTTTGAACTGCAGTTCTAAAAGATCTACCGACCGCAAAAACAGCGGAGCGCTCACTGTTTGGCGGCCGTATCAGTTATCAGTGCGTCGGAGGACTAGGTGATGCGCGCAGCGCCCCGCTCCACAGCAGCGAAACGCATCAGGAGCTTGTCACCTGCTGATAGCAGGCTGCTGTCTTTTCCGAGGGCTGCATCTTGCCGGTCATTATCACGTGACAGCGACTAGTCGATGACAGGCGTAAAAAGTCACTACAGTAATCCCTCGTTTATCGCGGTAGATGCGTTCCAGACCTGGCCGCGATAGGTGAAAATCCGCGAAGTAGGGACTCCCAGCATGCCCCTCGCGGGGATTCCCTCCACGTTGCACCTACGTCACAAACCGCGGCTATAAACGGAAGTCGCCTTTCCAGCTCACCACTCAGTCATCGTTTCTTCAGATTCATGATCAGAGTTTCCAACCTACCGATCAATCCAACGAACTATCAGCTCATAGTAAGTTATCTTACTTACTTCTGGAAAGCCCGGCATTTCCGTGTCACTTCGTTGACGCTCGAACGCTCGGGGGTTTCCTAGATCAGCCGGCGTTTCACCGACGCTATCACTTCCGCGTCTGTGAAACCACGCTCCCTATGGAATTATCGTATGATCACATTCTCTTTTTGTGGGTAAAACTCAAGAAAAAAAAATTTTTTTACTTGTTTTTTTTTTTGTTTTATTACAAAAAGTGCATTTTATGATGAAATTGATGAAAAAAACAAGATTTTCTTGATATTTCGCATAGAAAAATACCGCGAATCAGTGAAAAATACCGCGAATCTGCGAATTCCCCCTGAAAAATGCTCCAAAGAAAAAATCCGCGAAGCAGCGAATCCGCGATGAACGAACCGCGAAGTAGCGAGGGATTACTGTATAGTGAAGTTGACTAGTTCATACACCCCCTACTGCTGCTCTCCAGAGTGTTCTGCAGCATAATCAGCACGTTCTCTTTGAACTTGATAGTGTAATGACCTGGCTGGGGTTGTAAGCCAGGTGCATTCTGGGTATTGTGTTATATGTGTTTCCTATCGTTCTGCTAGTTCCTATGTGCTGATTTGCGTGTTGTGTGAGTGTTATGTAAGCCACAGGGAAGGTGATGTGTGTTCTGTGGAGGGGTTGAATTAGCATGGTTAACTGACACCGTGACTCTGTGTGGTAGGAGCATGATAGAGGATCGTGTCTGTAGCGTTACAAAGCATTGAAGAAAAAGCCCAATAAAGGTCCGCGTGACCCTCTACTGCCTCCTGCTGGTTGATTTGGGGACTAGTGATGGGAATTCTGGCTCGTTATAGAGAGCCGGTTCTTTTGGCTCAGCTCACCAAAAAGAGTCGGCTCTTTTGGCTCCCAAGTGGCTCCTCAGATTTTCTGTTGCGTAGAGTACATTTATAACCAAAGTAATGCTAAACTATATGTAAAATAATTTACTAATGTAAAAAAAAGCAATATATCAAATATTTATCATTTCTATGGATTTAATAACTGAACACTTTAAGAAATCTCCACTTTCTGACTGCTGGCGCTCATTTTCTCACCGTCTTCGTCGCACTCTCCTCTCTCTCGCTCGCCTTTTTCCTCCTCCTCATTCCCTCTCGTCTCCCTCCGCCCGCATGTGCTCTGCTGTGTGTCTGAGTCTGATCCTCCCTCTTCCTCGCCCCTACTGCTTTGTGTGTGGACAGTCTGGACACGCAGTTACACATGTTGACCTGTAGCTTTCACCAAAGCAAGAGGGGGGAGGGGACGGCTCCCAATGACGAGCCGGCTCCCGTCGTTCAATTCAAAGAGCCGGCTCTTAGAGCCGGTTCATTCACGACCGACACATCACTATTGGAGACTATAACCCTGCCGCTGGGACGCTCATACTTGCTTGTCACCACATTCCACCCGGCCACAATAAGAGACCGGCCATTATTTACCTCCGCTGACTCCAACACCGGCCAAAATTGGAGACCCGGCCTTTAATTGAATATTAGAGGATTTACGGTATTTTGTTACTTTTCTTCATTAAATAATGCAAGAAAAATGGGTTCCTCTCTTAATTAAACTCACTTAATTTACTATAAATTACTACTACACTGAAATTACTAATGACTGGAACTGGAACATAATAACATTTATGTCCAATTGTTTTATATTAAACTGAATAAATGAAATAAATGGACACTTAACGGGAGGAACTACTAACAGGAACATCACACTGATCTAGACTATTAAAAGGTCACTGTGTGATATTTAACAAGACCCAATCAGCTAAAATTTATAATTGCTAATAGAAACACTTGAAAAGATTCCTTAGCCTTTAAATGGTCTCTCAGTCTAGATAAATTACTGAAATAAAAGTCATTTTGCTCAGTATTCTAATTTTCCCAGCTTCACATAACTGTGTGTTTTAGCAGCATGTCTGGTTCTGGTAATCTGGTAATGGTTAAATAAATAAATACAAATCCTTTAAAACGACACTAGAAGAGGCACACATCTGATGGAGGACTTACATTTACCAACTTGGGTCAGAAAACACAGAAAAGCTGAATCTGGGTGGTAAACACACACACACAGGTAGTTCTAATAACACCTGAGCACCATGACGTCCGAGACTGATGCATCAGTGAGTGCATTTACATGCAGCCAGTAACCCTTTTAAAACCCGAATATTCACAATAACCCGGTTCCGCTGGTCCATGTAAACACCGCCAAAAACCTGGATATGCTCTTTTTTTTAAAAACTCGGTTACTACACCTGGGGTAACCTTTTTCTAACCCGAATGTTTGGTCGTGTAAACGCATATCGGAATATCCCCATCAAAGCGTGTGTTCTGCGCATGCTCTGTTCGCAAGGAATCTTGGTCTTTTGAGTAGCGAGACGTCTTGTATGCGCCAGAACACCGGAAGTAAACAACAAGTTGGGTGCAACATGGCGAGTCGCGGCACAGCCCCACACTTTTGGAGTGGCGAGGAAACTAAAGTGCAAACAAACGCGGTCGCTATCTCTTCCGAACTGGGAAACGCATATTGCGTCTGGACGTAGTCCATATGTCCTGACGCTTCCCCAACGTCCACATTTAAATCGGGTTATGCAAGTTAGGGGTAACTCTTTCTATTTATGCTTGTAAACGGGTTATTCTGATCAACTCAGAAACCCGAATACCGACCTTAACCCGATCATAACCCAGATATTGGCAGCATGTAAACATAGTCAATGTTACAGGGGGACTAAAGACATGATCAGAAACCGGTTACAGCTGGATGATCTAGGAAGGTAGAAGATCGTGACGTCTGAGCGGTGAACAGGTTAGCGGACCTTTGGGACGTCCCGCTGTCACGCTGAGAAGGCCATGGCTGCAGATCCTCGTCTGCAGCAGCGAATCTACAGGTCTGCAGCTGTAGACTATTCATCATGTCTTCCTCGTTCTTCACGGGCCGTGATGCGCTTGGATGGAAAACATCCGCCTCTTTAGCTCCCAATCAGCTGATGACAGCATCAACACACAGCGCTGCAGTGAAGCACGCATTTTCTTATCGGTAACGGAAACCGCGTTATAATAAAATAAGACGGTAATTAATTAGATTACTCGTTACTGAAAAAAACTATTTTTTTAGTAATGCCATTACTTTAAATGGCGTTATTCCCTAGCCTAGTGAACTAGACCACATTCTTGCTTTGCAAAGTTTGGTCTAGGCATGCTCCCTTGGAACCTCAGCAGCTCCTACCAGGACTCTGGCTAGCCAATCACAGCTCTCTAGAGGGGTTTCAAACACATAAAGAGCTGTGATTGGTCCATAATGGTGGGCCAATCATAGTGCTCTATCTGCTTAGTGAACAAATCACAGAGCTTTATCCGCTTTGTGGGCCAATCAGGGCACTCTATATGCCTGGTGGGTGGGATGATGCAACAGAGTGAAACAAGAGTATGTCACATTCATTGTCCAGTGGGATGCGGAGATCATTTGAAAGACAACGGTAGAACCCGCCCCACAACCGAGAGCCGTTGATGGAGCATGGCCAGACTAAATAATACATTTATTTAGTCTGGCTTGCCAGGCTAGTTATTCCCAGCACTGAACCTGAATTCAGCCTCCAGATTCACACAACGTCAATACATAGTGTGTGTGTGTGGGTGTGTGTGTATGAGTGCCCACGCATGCAGTTCTACCGTTTAACCACACCTTTTAATTACTATCCTGAGCATTTGCAAATGAGAAAAAAGGGAACAAATTACATTTTTCCCCTGCTGTACAAATTTAAGTTTTAGCTCCAGTTGCCTAATTTTAAGATCTCGTTTTATATTTATAATAAATTAGCCTGACAACACCTCCACACACACCACAGCTGGTTTCCACACATACTTCTGGTCCATGTGTGGAAACCAGCTCCTGTCAGCTGTCAAGGCTAAGTGCCCAGAGAGATGTCCAGACCCACTGATTGTATCTCCAGCTCCAGAGAGGCACTGATAAGGTGAGTTGTGAACGCCACACAACAGCATGAATAAAATATCAGTGAATTGAGCTCACTGGCTCCAGTTATTCTAATGTTCTTTAATTTAAACTAGTGTAATTATGACATTTGTAGTCTAATGAAACATTATTGTTTCGTCTTCTATTTAAATGCGAACGATCCACTCCACTGCTCTAAATTCAGAGAGACAACTCTTTGGCCTTTACGATCTTTAATTTGCATCAAAGTGAGTTCATTCTTTCCATCCACTCAAAAACTAAACACATCCACTCCTTTGTTGCACCCAACTCTCTGAGGAAAGGAGCCTGTCAGCCTGCACTCTCCCCCCTTCTCCCCTTTCTTCTGTAACTGCTCCAAACCCATAGCTGTGAAACAGAAGCAGTGACAGCTGAGATGAAGGTGTGCTGACACTGCAGTTTTCAGCCTCACACCCTCGTGGTGATGGATGACTGACTGGTCCTTTACACACCTGGCCTGCTGTTCTGTGAGATAATACTAGAACATAATGCAGTAACCACACTGAGCGATTCTTTGGTGCGCTCAGTGATTTATTTGAAGAAAGTGCCGACAGTTTGCTTGTACGCAGTGTAGCGGAGGCAAATGTATTATTTATTTGATATTCTGTATAAATATACAACATTACCTTGCTTGATCTTTATTGTAAATATCAGAAGATGATAGGGCTTAATCAGAAGATTCGAGTATTTTTGCTTTATTAAGTAATTATACACACTTCGTTGTGATTCAGAAAAGAGTCAGGTTTATAAAGTAAGAAATTATTTTATTACAATTATAACATGATAAGTGATCTAAACATTTTCTGTGATTGGATGAAGCTAAATGTGATGAAGGCTATGTGTCAATGTGTTGTTGGTCAGAACTTCCAAATCTAGGAGAACGGCGTCTCCGGATGAAAAAGAATTTGGTTTGATTAAGCTATGAAGTTGTTATCGTCAGAAGCACATCTCACCCTTTTGATGACCTTCTTCACGGATCCGGAGGTCAGAGAGGTCGGATGACCTCGGGGCACCCAAGTCCGGTAGATTGACCGCAAGCACCAACTTCTCCAGTCCAGAGTTGTCACCCACCAGGCAGCACAGGTTGGGATCAGCTTGCGTCTCAGGAATAACTCTTAAGGGGTTGAACAATATCAGCTTGTTCTGCAGGAACTATTTTGCTGTTCAGCTTTGCAGGTGCAAAAAGGTTTTGACGACGTGTCAAAATCATTGATGGCTAAAGAGGTTTTGCTGCAGATGGCCAGTCTTAAGCTTTCTCTAGAACTCAAGAAATCACCAGCGTGATTTGGTTTTAATGTTATGATGTTATAGTTGTGTAGCCGACCAAACGTTGACAAGTTTGAGGATATTACCAAGAATCTCAGAAACACGCCTTCTTTGATCAGGAGGCTCTGATCTGGGTAAAAAAAAACAAGTTATGTGTTGTAGTCTAACTTAACCGTACTTGTTATTGTGTAGAGCAGGTGTGAGGACCTTGTCATCAAAACATGGTGAACACATTGAAGATTCTAGACACATAACATAATATAACATCCATTCAGTGTGCACAGATTAATGAAGCATTTCATTATACTATGATTATTACAAGTAGTAATAAACAAATGTTTATTTAATGATTATCTAGATTACAAGTCATAGGAGAAGTTCATATTGATTTATTAAATCATTCTTGACTTTAGCAACTGAATCTAGCTGGAGTTTTTTCTTCTGGAGGCAGACAGATGAGACCTTGGGGAAAGAAAGTTATTGTTTATCTTTCAGACTAGCAGAGAATCCCAGCTGGTGTGAAGCAGACTCATTTAAAGGGAACACATGCAATGTTGTGTCTCCTTTCTGACCAGATGTTGATTAGATGCTGAAAGGTCAGACAGTGCCTAAACTGACCATTGCTGGACGCTACAATAGTGATGTGTTTCCAGCTGCAGGATTTAAAATCCTAGCTGCCATCTCCATGTTTTGTTTCAGTTTAAAACTCTGCATGTTCCCAGAAGATGAAAAACAATTTGAAGGTTGAGAAAACTTTGATACGTGAAAGACGCTCTTTTTGTTCTGTGAGGGCTCTAGAAAATACTGCTGGACTTCATTTAATCTAAAACAAAATAGTAGAAAGGCATAATAAAATACATTGTGTTTCATATTAAAGCATCAATGAAGACAGAACCAAGTGAGTCACCACTTGTAATAAATCGAAGATCAAAATACAAATAGAAAACCTAATTTACAAAGAAGAGGTAAATAAATTCACCTTCTCAGCAACAAGCTCTTTATACATCCATCCATCTAGACGTGAAACAGACTGAAGAACGTCTTACGGCAAAAGTCAGAAAATTTGAACATTTATTTACCCATGACTGAAAGTGTATAAAGACACACAGCAAGTGTTTTATTCATGGATGGAAAAGATGAAAAAAGTGGGTTTAGAGGTGCTGATCACATGAAGAGGTGGAGGAGAATGAGTTAAAAAGTCTCTGAAATACAATAAAACAATGTAAACACAATAGTAAATACACTGAGTGTTTCTCAATGCCAAGGAACCTCGCCTTGATGTATTGGCCCCACCCCAGTTGCCTAGGAGATATGTCATCAGGAACCGCCAAGGCGTGTTCCAATGTTCATGTTCTACCGAGGCGTGTGTTCTCCGTTTGTTAGCCGTTTATCTAGCTGAGCACGAATACACGCGAGGTGTCTTGTAACCTAGCCTTGGTCAAAAATTACCCAGAATACACCACAGTATTTTCTAAAGGATGGCGGATCAAAAGCCGGCAGATACTTCGGGGGGAAATTTCACGTTTAAAAGTAAGTCAACTAATTTAAAATGTTTTTTATATCCAAAGAAGTATAGTTGGTTGGTTGCTTAGCAGTCACAGCTCCAGTGGCTAGTGGGTACTAACTCGCTTACATATTTAATTTAACCAGTATATACACAATTTAAAAGTAAAAGGTTCGTTATATATTTATATTGAAACGTATAAAATATAACGTTATCTCCCATGTCACGTGACCGCCGTGGTCACGTGATGTAAGTATGTTCCTTTTAACAATTTTCTTCGACCAAGGAAGGACAGTGTCCTTGTAAGTAAGGTGCCTGGCCTTTCAAGACATGGCCTCATAAGGCCAGGCACCTTGACATTGAGTACTCTCACCATCTTGGACTGATACGTGACTGTAATGGTGGCAGGATACCCCAGAAGAGCCCTACGCCCTCTGTTGTCCTGGAGGGAATTGCTTTGCAACACTCCCCAGGTGACAGAGAAGTTCGAAAAAAAAACATCTCCATCAATGCGTGTGCACAACTCCGCACTCGAGCTGACAAAGAAGTAAAGACTGTTTTAACCCTCCCACTGTCCTCATGGGTGACCCCACGAGGAAAGTTGACCATTGAACAGGATTGATGGTTTATCCCTTGAGGTCCACGTGGCAGGGGTGAGGTGGTACTCTTTTTAATTAGGAAGTGAAATACAATACTGTTAACTGCCAATTGTCTACTGTGAAATCATGTGAAGTTTTTTTTTTTTGCATAAATCATGATTTGGTGGGAGTGTAAATGGCTGCGAGCAGGTGGATTGTCAACATCACTCACTCAATGGCATATAAGTGGGCGTTAACCCAGATGTGGACGTGGCGTTGGCATTCCACCTGGCTTGGCGTGTTGCAGCAGACCAAACTTCCACGTAAGTGCGGGTATTTTTGACTAAAACTGATTAAATAAGAACGTGTCGCCCTAACAAATGCTTGTACATTTAGTCTATGGTCTTGCTGTGCCAAGCCTCTGCGTGACATTACTTTGATTGCACCCCATGGCAAGAGGAGCAAGGTATTTGTTCTTTGTTTCTGTTTGTTGCTCCTGATTGTCAGCGATTGTCATTAATTTGTTTGTAAATTATTTATTTTCAGTTTTCACGGTGTTTGCACAGTGACTGGCACCAGGTGCTCGGTGCGATGCTGGGAATGAGATGTGTGCATCTACAGCCTGACGCAAATAAAAAGTTACACCTGTCGAAGCGCTCCTCCTTATTTCTCTTGGATGCCAAGGGGCAGCAACAAGCACTGTTGCCTCACAGCAAGAAGGTTGCAGGTTCAAAACTCAGCTGTAGCCCTTCTGCGTGGAGTTGCGTGTTCTCCCCATGCATGCGTGGGTTTCCTCCGGGTACTCCGGTTTCCCCTACAGATCACAACAAGCCCTTTAGGTTATAAATTGTACGTCGCTTTATGATGCACCATATGATGTAGAGCTCGTTTAGTTTAATTTTCATGTTTGTTTCTTTTATATTTTTTTATTTTGTGATTCCTCTGTTCTCAAGGATGTAGTTTTGACTTTAGAAGTGGGAGGGACACAACCGGCATGGGGACCGGGTGAAGGGGGGGAGGAGTCTTTACAGTAAGTTCAAATTGGAAACGGGCTTCAACAAACGGTTGTTTTCCGCTTGGTCCTAGTGCTCAACCAGTGTTGAGTTAATATAGTGTAATATTGTTTTGGGCCGGTAAAAAGTGCAGGGGTCAAAAATTGACTTTAGAAAGGGCATGTCGCCAGGGGGAGTCTAATCTGCCCAAAGTCTTCAGAATGTATAGCACAGGCTTTCATTAGTTTTGCTTTAATAACGAAATAACTTTTTTTTTTATAAATTAGCTTTTAGATCTACGTCACCGGGCCTTCTAGCTGGCTCACGGTGATGTCGGGGGGGTTTCTGTCCTCTGATTGGATCGTCAGAGAGGAGCTATCTCCACTAAATGTTGCTAGCAAAGCACATCCTCATTGATCTGTGCACAAAAATATTTTTATTTATTTATTTTTTTTGCCCACAGTGGCTGATGGAGGAGGAGGAAAGGATTTGGTCTCAGAGAATAATAAAATTATTTTTCAAGGCCACCTTTTTTAGAATTTTGTTAGACTGCCAGCTTGTTGGTGAAACTTAAACACGAAGATCAACTCTGTTGTCACTGAAGTTTTAGAGAGGAGGGTAGATAAATAATTAATAACTCCAATCAGTAGTATGTGTTTTCTTTATCTATTTATGAATAGAGATGTAAATATTGATTTTAATCTGCTGATAGACATCTGAAGTTGTCTTAACTGGGTTTCTTGTTTTAATAACAATAGTATTAATTTTCATAATGCAAAATACATTATTTACTATGAGTCCGTTGTTTAATAAACAGCAACTCCCTGCTGCTGTTTAATGATAAAGAGATGCAAGAAATCTGAAGGATTCATCTAGAAGGAAGTTTTTTCGCAATTTCTGTGTTTACACTCTAAGAAACGAAAGGTTGAATTAACCTAAACAAGTTACGTACAATGGTTCTATGTATTTAAATGTAAACAGTAATATACATTTACTTTTAACAAAACAATGCATATTACTCCTTACATTAAAGCAACTGGTTTTCTGGAACCAGTTGAATTACATTGCCCAGCCCCTCAAAAAGTTGACACCAAAAACTATAGGTCACATTAATATCTCCTTGGAGCATCTTTAGCTTTGATTGCGGCACACATTAGCTGTTTCGGTAAGCTTCTGCCGAAATGCAAAGATTACTTTCCATCCAGTGTTGCATTAATGGTTCACCAAGATCTCAGATTCTCAATGGGGTTACGGTCTGGACTCTGTGGAGGACAATCCACATGTGAAAATGATGTCTCATGCTCCCTGAACCACTGTTTCGCTATCTGAGCCTGATGAATCCTGACAATGTCATCTTGGAATATGCCCATGCCATTAGAGAAGATGGAATGACCTGGTCATTCAGTATATTCAGGTAGTCAGCTGACCTCATTCTTGGAGCACATCCTTTTGCTGAACCTAGGCCTGACCAACGGCAGCAACCCCAGATCATAGCACTCTCCCCACTGGCGTGTACAGTAGCCACTAAGCATGAAGGGTGCATCACTTAATCTGCCTCTCTTCTTACCCTGATGCACCATCACTCTGAAGCAGGGTCCATCTGGACCCATCAGACCAGTTTTTAACAGTGCGTTGGACAGTTCTTAACCCCGTTTTAGTCATTTGTGAAATCTATTTAAATATTTTCTCTGCTTGATGCCAAAGATCTAACCCTTCTCACACAGACTAGCATCTTTTCCACAACCACCAGATGTGTCTTTCCACATGTTTGTTTAAGAAATGAGAAGCAACTCATTGCACGAGTTGGGATTAAATAACTTGTTGCAGCTTTAAGATAATCACCCATCCAGTAATTATCCAATAGGAGGCTCTTACCCATTTGCTTAAAGCTAAATCCAGGTGGCGACTTGTTTCTGGTCAGGCAGTGTGTGTTGTTCAAGTAAATTCAACATTTAATTTCTTAGAGTGTATTCACATACAACACAGTTAGTGAGATCCATGTGGCCTGAACAGAACCTTATATTACTTTTGTGTTTAATATACTGTAATTGTAACAATTAGAGTGGGTTGGTAGACCCGCACTGAAGGCCCAGGTACCAAACGCACTGGTGCTACTGCTTGTTTCACCAAGACAAATGCTCCAAAGTGGAGCATTTTCAACCACAACACTGCATAGCCTACAGCTCTGGACAGAATCATTTACAGTCATTAAAACAAAAAAACTGCTTTACAAAAAACTGTTTGCAAAACTTGTGTTTAGACCTCCAGTAGAGATCTCATCTGTCACACCCTCAGTCAGAGTAATACCAAGACAATTTATCGATGAGCAATTTTCCATTCTTATTTGAGCATTATTCCATAACCTAACCTTGGAGTTATGACTTTTGGGCGAAGCTCTGGTGCTTATAACATTCTTACATTGTCTGAATTGCTGCGCCTTTGCCTCAAAACCATTGCGGATGATCTCGTTCTTCTTTCGTGGAAGCATACAGCTTGTGTAAGTGTGTTTGGGCCAACCACTTCCCTCCCAAGACTCATCCTTGCAAGTCTTTATTTCACATCTCCAACATCTCATGTATCAGTGCAATTAGTTGCTCTGCTGAGCATGCAGGCTCTCACTGAGCAAGTGTTTCTCCCCCACTGGAGAGCCAGTTTTTCCTGGTTACTTTATAGTCTTCCGTAATTGTGCATGTGAGCGAGAGAAAGAGAGAACAAGACAGATTTGTTGCAAATGGAATTTTGAGAACCTGCTGATTGTCAAGTGTTCCTGTCTTTTGCTAAAATTGTAGATCAAGAACCCACCGAGGGATTCTTTTGTTGCAAAATGTTCTCATTTGTCCTTGTTTGGTGTGAGCTCACACACAGCAACATTATCACTGACAGTCAGACCTTAAAGCTTAAGAGCAAGAGAAGAGACAGCAAGACAGTGCTGCAAACAGAAACCTGCAGCAGAACAGCTGCTAAGATGAATGAGCGCAGATGTCAGTGAAGGTTAAAAATAACTGAAAAATGTGCCACAAATATTTCTAAAGCATCCGTGATACAAAGCAAAGCAGTAAGTGTCATGTTAAAATTAACTTTGCAGGTGTGAAAAAAGTAAAGGCCAACTTTAGCTTCCGAGCATGTGTGTATCCACAGGAGCTCAGGATGTGAAACTGAAGCCAAGTCTTTGAGCACAGGATGCTTCCACTTTAGTGACCCTTTGCCATGTCTGCATTTATAAAGGGAAGGTGAGAAAGTAATTCTGCTAGCAAAGTAGAGACTAGGAGTGGGACCAATCGAAACGCAAATCTAGAATAAAAAAATAGTTCCCCTACCAGCTTCTAAATTGGCCAGTAATTTAGATAAAATCCTAATTTTGCTTCTTTTTTTTCAGTCGCGTGAAAACACTGCCAGAGCACTCAAACAGGATTTTAAGCAAAAATTTAGAACTGTTTATTATTTTTTTCTTCATACTTTTTCATTAGGAAGCTGTAGGAAAAATGCAACTTATTAAAGGTGAAAAATCATTTTTATTAATTGTTTTTTCTGATTATAATCAGTCACTTGGAATTTTTAATGTGGACTGAATATGAAAATGGTTTCTGCATTACCTTCTCATAGAAAACGTAGGATTTGAAAAGCCTGACGGATCTACGTCACACTGTCACTTAACATTTGTGGACTCACCCATCTTCACTCGTGACAGGGAAGGCTGTTGTTGGTTTAGCGCAACACATTCTCACACTCGAAGCGGTTACCAAGCATTTGTTTCCGACACGTTGGGAGCCCCAAAGTGGCGGGAGGCTTTCAGACGCTCGCGGTAAAACGGAGATTTCACCATATTGTGACCTATACCCTTTTGCAATTTAACCATCCCTGCACCCCCATCCTAACCTTAACCTACCTGCACATGCAAAACTTTGATTCTACTTGTATCGTTCCTCTCAAACATGGTTAACGGGAAATTTAGAACGAGAAACTGGGTTAAGGTTAGGATGGGGGAGAGGGGACAGTTAAATCGTTAGACGTTAAATATTAGTGATCTCCGTTTTACCGCGAGCATCGGAAAGTGACACTCTGGTACAGCGCGTTGCCTCCCGACGTGTTGGGATCCCCAACAAAGGGAAACAAATACTTGGTCACCTCTCGTCAGTTTTAACTGCTTTGGGTTTGCGAATGTGTTGTTTAGTGTCCAGAAAATAACATAGAACGTCTCAATTAGCAAACAGTTAGCATTAGCAACTTCACCACACAGCACAACTTCTTCAGGCTTATATCATTTGTGGAGATAAAGCATCAACGTTGCAAAGCAAACAGAGTCAGTGGTAGAGTTGCATTGCTGTTAGCCAATCAGAGGTGAGATGTCCAAATATCAGGAACTAAAACTCCAAATCCTGTCATCTGAAGTTGTTCTCTGATCTTGCTAATTTAAATTTTCTGAAATAGCTGCACTGAAGATTTTTGTCCTGAGTACAACTTACAAGGCCTTCATCATTCCTACTAGAGACCATTGCAAATGTATTAAAAATATGAGCAAAACTGATTGTTAAACAATCAATAACAATCTTCTTTTTATCTTAACTCGAAACCTTCCTACCCCTTCGCCTGTGTGTGAATGGGTGAATGACTGTCGTGTTGTAAAGCACCTTGGGTGATTCTAAAACCCTGGAAGGTGACACAAACAGGCCATTTACCATTTTTCTGAACCTCAATCATACACAAATGGTATTTATGCTCAAAACGGTTATTTCACTTCTTTTACTCATGAAAGTAAAATTCAGTCTGCCATCACTGATTTCATTTTCACGTACTTCATTAAAAATTCCAGCACTTTCAAAATGCCTGTCAGGTAAAGGGAACTGGACCCAAAAGCAAGGCTGGAGAACGAGGAGGTAAAAGGCAAATGTCCTCTATTAAGGCAGAGGTCAAAAAGCAGGTCAATATTCCAACAAGCAAATCCAAGTTAGCTGGCAAAAAGAGCAGAAACGGATGCACCAAAACTAAGTCAAAAATACTGAGAGCAAACAATAATCACGGCTGGACCAAAGAGCTAGAAGACAACAACGAACTGGGAACTCAAAAGGAGAACAGAGAGGTTAAATACAAGTGAACACAGCTGGGATGAATCTGGTTAACGAAGGACAGGAAGTGACACAGAGGAGAGAGGAGGATGTCAAAGTAAAACTGGAAACAAAGAGCTGGGCTCCTGGCAGGGTGTGACAGACCCCCAATCCCCCCCCACCCCCACCCCCCACCCCCCACCCCCATAAAGTCCGGCCCCCAGTGGACCAGGGAGAGCAGCACGGCGGGCGTAGAAGTCCTGAACAAGAGAGGAATCCAAGACATCATGGGTCGCCACACACTGGCGCTCCTCAGGGCCATAACCCTCCCCGTCCACCAAAAACTGACGCCCATGGCCGCACTGCCGGACATCCAACAGGCGGTGCACGGTGTAGACAGGCTGACCACCAACGAACCGGGGGGAGGGGGAGGTGGGCCAGCAGGAACCAAGGGACTCACAGGAGCAGGCTTGAGCCTACTGACATGAAAAGCAGGGTGACAAATGATAGGCATTTTAATTTTCACATCCAGGGTTACCTGAGGGAAAGTTTAACACGCAGGGGTTATATTAATAAACCAATCTATTAACCCTTAAGCTGATCAATAACCCATACCAATAATTGACCAACAACCAAACAATTTAGACTTTGCAAAGTGTAGAGAGATCAATGAAACACACGAGTCAGTAGTCAATTCGCTCTCGTCAGACAAAGCCCTTCAAGAGTATTTATTAAGGACACACAAAAATGATAGAACACACACACATTTACACATTCCTTTAGACTCTCGAAAGGGAGACAAACATGCACTGGCACAGGGCGTTCTTACTGATAAGCCAGGACTGGGAAAAGGCAAGATCAAACGCCTGTCTGTTGCCAGGGAAAAAAGAGCTCAATGAAGCTTTCATTTAAAATAATAAATAATGTAATCCATAATTTATCCAAGAGCAACGCATGGACCTGGGGAGTCGGAGACTCACAGCCACAGGATTAATAACCTTGGACACAGGAAAAGGGCCAACAAACCTTGGGGCAAGCTTACGCGAGTCCAGACGCAGGGGAAGGTCCCACGTCGACAGCCAGACTCTCTGACCCTCCCTGTAGACCAGCGCAGGAGAACATTGAGAGTCCACCGCGTCCTTATATTTCCTCGACCTCAGAAGCAGGGTGCGACAAGCTCTGGCCCAGGTGGTGCGGCATTGGCGAATAAGAGCCAGGGCTGAGGGCACTCGGATGTCCCATTCCTGAGAAGGGAACAGGCGAGGCTGGTAGCCGTGGACAGTGAAAAGGGGACAAACCTGTGGCAAAGCTGGGAAGTGTGTTGTGAGCGTACTCCACCCAGATCAGTTGAGAGCTCCAAGTGGCAGCCCGGCCTGCAGCCAGGATGCGTAAGCCTGTCTCCAACACTTGGTTAATCCGCTCCGACTGCCCATTGGACTGGGGGTGGTATCCGAATGACAAGCTCATGATGGCTCCCAGAAGGGAGCAGACAGTCTTCCAGAACTGTGAGTCAACTTGCGGACCTCGGTTGGACACTATGTTGGTGGGGAACCCATGTATCCTGAACACCTGCGAGAGCATGACCTCGGCTGTCTCCTTGGCAGAGGGTAGTTTGGGTAATTCTCCAAGCCATCTTGGAGAATCTGTCCACTACTGTGAGTACTACAGTGTTACCTCTGGACACTAGTAACCCGGTGACGAAGTCCAATGAGATGTGGGACCAGGGACAATGCGGGAAAGGAGTGGATGAAGCAGACCGGCAGAGGGCTTGGAAGACGACTTGTATCTGGAGCAAACTGAGCAAGCAGCCACGTCATCACTGACCTCCTTCTCCATAGCAGGCCACCAGAAATGTTGCTTAACCAGGAAGAGAGTTCTTCGTACCCTAGGATGGCAAGCAAAACCAGAGGCATGAGCCCAGTGGATAACCTCTGAGCAGTGGTCGGGGGAAAAAAGCAGCCCTTGAGGACAACCGACTGGGGTTTGGGTCCTGGTGATGGTCTGTCTCACCTTCTCCTCTACTCCCCAGGTTATGGCCCCAACGACAAAGGAGGGAGGGAGGACACTAGCAGGTGGTTCCGGAGCCGATGAGGCAGGTGCGTCCAAGCGGGAGAGGGTGACTGGCTTCTGGTTCTTGGACCCTGGATGATAGGAAACAGTAAAGTTAAAACATGCAAAGAACAGAGCCCATCTGGCTTGGCGTGGGTTGAGCCTCTTTGCACTCCTAAGGTACTTGAGGTTCTTGTGGTCCGTCCAAACCATAAAAGGCTGCTAGGAGCCCTAAAGCCAATGTCGCCACTCCAGTGCCATCTTGATGGCGAGTAGCTCTCGGTCTCCCACGTCGTAATTCCTCTCCGCAGGTGACAGCTTGTGGGACAAGTAGGCACAGGGATGGATGCGGCCATCCTTGGCTGACCGCTGCGAAAGGACTGCGCCAACCCCTGTGGCCAAAGCATCCACCTCCACCACAAACTGAAGAGAGGGATCTGGCAAGCTGAGGATAGGCGCAGAAACAAAGTAGTCTTTCAACCTATGAAAGGCTGCATCTGCTCAAGGAGACCAGACAAATCTGGAAGCCGGTGAGGTCAGGGAATGCAGAGGGGCTGCGATGGTGCTGAAGCCACGAATGAACTTCCTGTAAAAGTTGGCATAGCCGAGGAACCGCTGAACCTCCCTCCTGGAGGTGGGTACTGACCAATCTTTAACAGCTGCCACTTTAGCGGAGTCCATCTGGGTTCTGCCCTGCCCCACCACAAGACCAAGGAAAGACACAGATGAGACATGCAACTCACACTTTTCAGCCTTAACAAAAAGCTGGTTGTGGAGGAGACGATGGAGTACCCGGCGAACATGCACTCTATGGCCGTCTTTTAGTTATTTTTAAAACACAGATAGGTTTTATTTATCTGCAATGTTTCGTTGCAAACATTGAAGGTAAATAAAACCTTTCTGAGGAAGAGGGGACGGTCCGGAGCTCCCTAGTTGGGATGATGCCCCCCCCCCCTCCAGCGACTCGGACCTGGATAAGCGGAGCAAGACGACGACGGCATCCCCTGTAGGGTCAGAGTTCACCTCACAGAAATGTTCAGGCGGTTTCCCCTGCACTGGTCTCCAAACCACTAAACACACTCCTCTACGACCTTGTTGCCAAGAAGGGAAGCCATAATAAACCCTTCTCTTTAATCCCTTTATCTTAGCTGAAACCAAACCAGCAGAAGTCAAGACCTTCAATTCAATTCAAGTTTATTTATATAGCGTCAAATCACGACAAGAGTCGTCTCAAGGCACTTGACACAGTAAACATGCCAATACAGGTGTAGGGTTTAGGAAATTGAGCCCTTTAAGAGCTCAATATATAAATATTACCTCTACTTATGACCAAAAAGCTGTGATACTCTTGTCTAAATATAGAATATCAACCCTGTTTGGTCTTTACGGTGTTTAATCAGAAGATTCTAGGATTCTTTGTTTATTAAGGGATTGTACACACTTTGTTTTGATTCATAAAAGTCAGGTTTATAAAAGTAAGAATTTATTTTACCAACAATTAAAACATGACAAGTTAACTACTGTGATGGATGGAACTAAATGTGATGTATGAACCTATGTGTGAATGCGATGTTAGTCAGAACTTCCGTATCTAGGAGAGCTTAGTTCTGGATGTAAAAGAATTTGGTTTGCATTAAGCTATGAAGTTGATTATTATCAAAAGCACATCAGACGCTATCTTTGTGTCTACTTCACCTGTTTTGGAGACCCTCTTGGTGGATCCGAAGGTCAGAGAGGTTGGCTGACCTCTGACACCGAAAGGCTATAGAATACCGTGGCACCGACTCTTCAGTCCAGAGATGTCTCGGGTCACGACAGATGGATGGAACTGCACGTCTGGGACTCTTTAAGGAGTCGGAACAATATCAACTCGTTCTGCAGGAACTGTTCGCTATATCAGCTTAGCAGGTGCAAAAAGATTTTGACGATGTGTCAAAAGCTTTGATGGGTTAAAGAAGGTTTTGCTTCAGATGGCCGGTCTGAAGCTTTCTCTAGAACTGAGGAACCACCAGAGTGATCCAGTTTAAATGTTCTCATGTTATGATTTGTGTAGCCAACCAGAGGTTGACAAGTTGAGGAATGTTAACAAGACAACTCAGAAACACGCCTTCCTTTATCCGGATGCTCTGATCTGGGATAAAGGGCTATTTATGTGTCATGAGTTTAACTTAACCTTACTTTGTTCTTGTGTGAGTGCAAATGGTGATGGCCTTGTCATATTAACATGCTGTAACATATTTCAATCAATGTAATCATAACATAACATTCATTTCCCACTTCAATCATTGAGCACAGATTAATGAAAGCATTTCATTAATATTATAATTATTATAAGTAGCAATAAACAAACATTTATTTACTGATTATCTAGCTTATAAGATGTAGACGTTCATATTTTATTTAGGAAATCATTCTTTGATTTAGCAACTAATCCGAGCTGTGAGTGTTCACTTATTTGGAGGCATGAAGAATCCTGTAGGACGATAAGGGAATCTTGAACCTTGGGGAGAGAACAATATTGTTGACAATTCGTTATCTGTGTTTAGAGCTTCAGAGAGGCTCTGAGCTCCAGCTGATGGGATGAAGGCAGGCTGATTTAAAGGGAATACATGCAGTCTCGTGTCTCCTTTTTGACCAGACATTGAATGGTGAAACAGTACCTAAAACTGACTATTGCTGGACGTTACTCAGGTCAGTTCATTAAGCCAATCAGTAATAAGTTTCATGTATAAGGAACCCAGCAATTTGCATCAAGTCACTGTCTAGTGTCAGTGACTTTACAGCAATTATCAAACTAAGTAAGCATTTAGGAACAGTGGAGAGGAAAACTTCCTTTTAACAGGAAGAAACCTCGAGAGGATCCTGGCTCAGTATAAGCAGGCATCCACCATGACTCACTGGGGATCGAGAAGAAAGAGCAGACACACACACACCAACACCAACCCACACACACAAACAGCTTATATGCCAAGTAGTGTTTCTCTGGTTACATTGTGATTTCTTAGTAAATATTCTATTTGGTGAGAGATAAACTTTATTGTATTTATCCTAGTGAATCTATAATTAAACGTTTACAAGGGCGTCAGTTTGTTTCCAGAATTGCTGGGGACAATAACCATACACTTGAGTGGGGTTTAAAAATTGCTGGGGACAATAAAGTAGGCTAGCACAGGGGTCGGCGGCTCTGGAGCCGCATGCGGCTCTTCCATCCATCTGATGCGGCTCTGTGTTTGTAAAATAATGAATGGATATTTAAATAAAATGCTTTATATTTTACTGCATTAATTTTACATCTGTATGCCAATTCTAAATGTAAAGATTGTCTGCGTAAACCTGAACAGGTCCAACCTGGTCTTACTGTGAGACCGGGTTGACGCGTCACGCTTGTGCGTAATCATAGGCGCTTTATTAGCTGAAGACGATGTGAGATTCTGGGCTTCTCCTCAGACGGCTCCTGGATGTGTCGCCACATTGGAGACGGGAACAAGCGCTATTCAGCCAAAGTTTCATCATCAGGGAACATTTTCTAAGTGACAAGTCTCTCTGAGAGACCGGGTTTGGAAAACACTCGCTTCAGTGGGAGGAACCTTCCCACATGCGCTCTGGGTGGCTCTGGGGTTAATCAAGTTTAATTGTTTCTCTTTGCAACAATCTTCACAAGAAGGCAAAACAGTTAAACGGCAGGTTACATATATTTCCATTTGACTGTTTATTTTGACAGATGAACTCAAGGATGTTGCTTGGTTTGAAAGAATTACCCCCACGCACACTGATGCACATGGATGAGCTGACATTTTAATCGTTAACGCACATTGCGGAGGTAAAAGATTCCCATCAGAACATCAGAGCTTTATACTGGACACTGTGTTCAGCGCGGCTTGGAGCGCCCACGGTGGACAGTGAGCTGAAGATCTGAGGGGTTCGCAGCGCAGCGCAGAACCATGGTGCATGCAATGATTTCCTCCCACTGAAGCGGTCTGGAAACCCGGTCTCTCTGAGGGATGTGTCACTTGGAAAAATGTTCTTTTTATGAAATTATGAAACTGGCTGAACAGCGCTTGTTCCCGTCTCTAATATGGAGACGCATGATGCGTAGAGACATTTGATCACGCACAAAGTTCGTGTGGAGCAGAAGCGGTCGGGCCACGGCAGGTGAAATGTTCCTAGCCTACATGAAGGGAAACTGTTTAATTGTAACATTAATACGTTACTGGACACGCTGGTCTGGTTGGTTAGACCAGTGTTTGAAGTGGAAAACACACACACACACACACACACACACACCAATTAAAATATATGCTGATAGCATGGACTAGAAGACAGGTGATGGTTTACGTATTTAAATGATGATCAGGCTGCTGTAAAATGTAATCTCCATCCACATCCAGACAGAATCATCCTCTATTCTGTCTCTATTTGCTCTGCTCTTGTCTGGGCTGATCAGCTGATGGTGCGCCTAACTAGCGGCTGATGCACATTTTACGCATTTGGAGAGGTGGGCTGGATGCTGTGCGTTTACTGGAAGATGGTTAACGCACGGGTGTAGACTACATATTAATGACAAATGAATGAAAATTAAATTGTGAGTTTTTACTTCATATTTTATAAATAAAAATGACGGGGGGAAACATTTATGACGTCTTTTTAAACTAAATTTTCTAGCGCGACCTGCCTGCTTCACTTAAGTCACTGCTTATTAAGGTCCGTCCAGAATTACTGTGGGAAACGGGTAATAATGGCTCTTTGATGGGAATAGGTTGCCGACCCCTGGATAAGATCTGAGCTGGTAAAACAAAAATCCTCATCAGCAGGCGTTTTTGAAAGTGGGGGGGACACAGCTGCCAATCACAAATTTTGCCGGGGACATGTCCCCGGCGTCCCCGGTTAAAATGACGCCTATGAACGTTTAAACTAGTAGTAGCACATTCAATGTCAAATAAAGTAAAATGTTATTATCAGGAGAGGGAGAATTTTTAAGTGGTTAGCAGTAGTGTTCAAGCCGATGTCCCCCACCATGAGGGCACCACAGCTCAGCAGAACACCGTTGTAGATTATTCTGGGGGAGAAAAACACTTAGAGAAAACATTAAGTTAACAGCTGAAATAGCAGGCAATAATGCAGTTAAAGAGCAAATTGTAGAAGAAAAGAGTAGAGTGTGGAAAGTGGTCAGTATGTCCTCCAGCAGTCTAAGCCTATAGCAGCATAATTACAGAGATAACTCTGGATAACCTAGCCTTTTAGATGGAGGCATGTGTAGTGTAGGCAAATCGATGATTTTTATTTGTTATGACCAGAGAGATGTAATATTCTATATAAATATGAAATATTAACCTGCTAGGTCTTTAATGTAATTATTCAGAAGATTCTAGGATTTGATTCAGAAGATCTAGGTTCTTTGCTTTTTCAGTGATCAACCACACTTCATGTTACTTCAAGAAAGAGTCAAGTTTGTAAAAGTAAGAATTTATTTCACAAACAATTAAAACATGACTAATTACTTAAGCATTTACTGTGAGTGAATACAACTAAACGTGATGAAGGGACCTATGTGTGAATGCGATGTCAGTCAGAGCGTCCTTATCAAAGTAAGCTGAGTTCTGGTGAAAAGAATTTAGTTCGCTCTAAGCTATAAAGTTGTTATCATCAGAAACACATCAGACGCAATCCTTCATGTCTACTTCACCCATTTTGGAGAGACCCTCTTGGTGGATCTGAAAATCGTGGGGTTAGCTGACCTCTGGCACCGGAGGGCTGTAGAATATCGTGGTACCGACTCTTCAGTCCAGAGATGTCTCGGGTCACAACAGCTGGATGAAACCGTGCATCTGGCGGACTCTTAAGGAGTCTAACAATATCAGCTTTGTTTCTGCAGGAACTGTTTGCTCATCAGCTTTGCAGGTGCAAAAAAGTTTTGACGACGTGTCAAAATCGTTGATGGTTATATGGCCTGTATTTGATATAGCGCCTTCTAGAGTCCTGGAACCCCTCAAGGCGCTTTACAACACTATCAGTCATTCACCCATTCACACACACATTCACACACTGGTGGGGATGAGCTACAATGTAGCCACAGCTGCCCTGGGGCGCACTGACAGAGGCGAGGCTGCCGAGCACTGGCGACACCGGTCTCTCTGACCACCACCAGCAGGCAACGTGGGTTAAGTGTCTTGCCCAAAGACACAACGACAGCGACAGACTGAGCGGGGCTCGAACCTGCAACCTTCCGATTACGGGGTGAGCACTTAACTCCTGTGCCACCGTTGCCCCAAAGAGGTTTATTACTGGTGGCCGGCCTGAAGTGATTCTCTAGAACTGACTAATCACTCAGGATGATCCAGTTTTAAGGTTTTGACGTTATGACTTGCACAGCCAATCAGAGGCTGACAAGTTTGAGATATGTTACCAAGACAACTCAGAAAAACGCCTTCTTGATACAGGACTTTTGACTTCTGATACAGAGTTCTGACTGGTTTAACACTATGTGTGTCAGGGTTTAACTTAGCCATACTTGTTGTTGTGTGAGTGCAGATGTGAGGACCTCGTCGTCAAAACATGGTGACACATGGCAGGTTCTAGTAGACAAACATAACATAACATCCATTCAGTGAGCACAGATTAATGAAGCATTTCATTATACTATAATTACTATAAGTAGTAATAAACAAATGTTTATTTAATGATTATCTATTTGATTTATCTATTATTTATTTAATGATTTGAATGACATGCCCTGGTCAAAGATAACACAAAGGTTCCTTACTTTGTTCTCGGAGACTAATTTTATGCCATTCAGGTCAGGTGATTGACTAAGTAATTTCCTTTTCTGAATTTTGGGTCCAAAGATGAGAACTTCTTGTCTTGATTTAAAATCAGAAAGTTTTGAGTCATCCAGTTTTTTTTATGTCTTCAAGACAAGCCTGTAATCTAGCTAGTTGATCAGGTTCATCAGGGTTTATGGATAAATATAACTGAATATCATCAGCATAAAAGTGGAGGGTTATCCCACGCTATCTAATGATTTTACCAATAGGAACCATATATATAGTAAAAAGA